>NC_134356.1:665693425-665734583 GCF_048569485.1 Anomaloglossus baeobatrachus | reverse complement strand
TAACCAGTCTTATGTAGCCACAATGTGTGGCTTAGGGGCCGTCTATGCGGCCACTAGCTCTGCCATCAGGGGCTGGCTCATATCGGTGAAGGTCATTGTACCCACACGCTGCCCTTCGATTCTAAAAGTCTTATAACAAAATAACAAAAGTTATTTACCCTATTTATTTTTATTAAATTATATACATATATTTTTTTTTTATATTTTTATTAAATAAATAATAAAAATGAATGTAATAAAATATATGTATTTTTATTACATGTATTTATTAAAAATAAACATAATATAAAAATATTTTATTATAATAATAAATATAATATATTTATATTAAAAATAAATTAATAGAATATATTATTTTATTATTAAATATATAATACATATATATTATATTTTTATTATAATAAAAATAAATATATTACAACTTCATATATAATTTTATTATATTTTATATTTTTAGTATATAAAAATGTAATAAAGTTTTTTTATTACATATATTTATTAAAAATAATCTATTCTATAATATAATTTTATTAAACATTAAAAATTAAATTAATAGAATATATTTTATTTTTTTATTAAAGATGTAATAAAATATTTATTTTTATTTATTTTTTTATGAAATAAAATACATAATTTTTGTATTAATACAAATATAATATTTTTATTACATTAATAATAAATTCATAATTTATTACATTTTTTTTTTATTAAATACATATACATATTTTATTGCATTTATTTTTACTTTTATGAAAAATATTTATTTTTAGCTGCTGTGAAAAATCCTAAAAATAAATACATAAAAATAAAGCAGCATTCGCATATGATTGTATAAAACATGACCTATTAAAGTAGAGGCAAAAGCCGCAGCGTTAAAAATATGATAATATGAAAGTAACCTAACCTGCATAAAAAATGCAGAGAAACTGCAAAATATATAATATAAATTAAATACATTTTTTTTTCTCAGTAAATATATTTGTAAAGGTGCAATTAACATTAATTTATCACCAGATGTTAGCAACAACCCATCCAATCCACACAGGCAAAGAAATCAAACCATACAGTCATGGCCAAAAGTTTTGAGAATGCTACAAATATTAATTTTTACAAAGTCTACTGCTGAAGTTTTTCTAATGGCAATTTGCATATACTCCAGAATGTCATAAAGAGGGATCAGCTTAACAGCAATTACTTGCAAAGTCAATATTGAGAAAATGAACTTTAACCCCCAAAACACATTTCAACATCATTGCATTCCTGCCTTAAAAGGAGCAGCTAACATTGTTTTAGTGATTGTTCCATTAACACAGGTGTGGGTGTTGATGAGGACAGGGCTGGCGATCAATCAGTCATGATTAAGTAAGAATGACACCACTGGACACTTTAAAAGGAGGCTGGTGCTTGGTATCATTGTTTCTCTTCAGTTAACCATGGTTATCTCTAAAGAAACACGTGCAGCCATCATTGCTCTGCACAAAAATGGCCTAATGGGGAAGAGTATCGCAGCTACAAAGATTGCACCTCAGTCAACAATCTATCGCATCATCAAGAACTTCAAGGGGAGAGCTTCCATTATTGCCAAAAAGGCTCCAGGGCGCCCAAGAAGGACCAGCAAATGCCAGGACCGTATCTTAAAACTGTTTCAGCTGCGGGATGGGACTACCAGCAGTGCCGAGCTAGCGCAGCAATGGCAGCAGGCTGGTGTGAGTGCTTCTGCACGCACTGTGAGGCGGAGGCTGCTTGAGCAAGGCCTGTTTCAAGGAGGGCAGCAAAGAAGCCACTTCTCTCCAGAAAAAACATCAGGGACCGACTGATATTCTGCAGAAGGTACAGGGAGTGGACTGCTGAGGACTGGGGTAAAGTCATTTTCTCAGATGAATCCCCTTTTCGATTCTTTGGGACATCTGGAAAACAGCTTATTAGGAGAAGAAGAGGTGAGCGCTACCACCAGTCTTGTCTCATGCCAACTGTTAAGCATCCGGAAACCATTCATGTGTGGGGTTGCTCCTCAGCCAAGGGAATCGCACCACTCACAGTCTTGCCTAAAAACACAGCCATGGATAAAGAATGGTACCAGAATGTCCTCCAAGAGCAACTTCTCCCAACTGTCCAAGAGCAGTTTGGCGCCCAACAATGCCTTTTCCAGCATGATGGAGCACCTTGCCATAAAGCAAAGGTGATCACTAAATGGCTCATGGAACAAAACAGAGATTTTGGGTCCATGGCCTGGAAACTCCCCAGATCTTAATCCCATTGAGAACTTGTGGGCAATCATCAAGAGACGGGTGGACAAACAAAAACCAACAAATTCTGGCAAAATGCAAGCATTGCTTATGCAAGAATGGACAGCTATCAGTCAGGATTTGGTCCAGAAGTTGATTGAGAGCATGCCCGGGAGAATTGCAGAGGTCCTGAAGAAGAAGGGTCAACACTGCAAATATTCACTTGCTGCATTAACTCATTCTAACTGTCAATAGAACCTTCTGGTCTCATAATATGATTGCAATTATATTTCTGTATGTGATGTAAACATCAGAAAAACACAATTAAAAACCAGAGGGCAACAGATCATGTGAAAATATCATTTTGGTGTCATTCTCAAAACTTTTGGCCATGACTGTATGTCTAGAAATTATGAGTAATTGAGAAATGACACCTCTTTAGTTTTCTTTTAATCAATTGTACCTGGTGATTACAGGACTTTCTTTAGTTCTCCACAGGTGAGTCTTGGCTCTTGGACAACTCTTTTGATTATTTTCACTCCTCTGTCTCAGATGTTGTGGGCAGCACCTTGTTGTGCAGCTTGTTAAAATTATGTTGTTTCTACTTCCAAATTATGGCCCCAGCAGCGCTCACTAAAGCATTCAGTAGTTCTAAAAATTCTTCTGTAACCAATGCCATCCGTGTTTTGCAACACTAAGGTTACAAAGGTTTTGTGACAGCTCACTGGTTTCACTCATCATGAGATGTTTCTTGTGTGGCACCTTGGTAATGAGACATCTTTTTATAGCCCATCAGATGAACCAACTGATATTATTTTTCACTAAGTGGCAGGATTCCTATTCAATAACTGATGGATTTCAGCTGGTGACCATGACTTTTTTCATGGCGTTTTGCACCTCTTTCTTCATGCCTTCAAAACGACACACACACACACACACACACACGTCATTTCTTATTACATATCCGTAAATGTACGGACCTCTATAGTTTAATTTCTCTGCCTGTGAGGATTGGATATTACTGACATCTGGGTCTAGAAGTATTTGGACCGTGACAAGTTTTGGCATTTTAACAGTCTATATAACTGTATCTTAAATATCTTTTGACACTCAATCTGGGCTTAAAGTTCAGACTCTCAGCTTTAATTTGAGGGTATTCACACATCCTAATTGGAGGAATAGCGGCTATTCAATTATCAACTAAGCAGCTAAAAGGTTTGGAGCTGATTCCAGGTGTGGCCTTTGAAGCTGGAGCAGCGTGTGTGTGTGTGTGTGTGTGTGTGTGTGTGTGTGTGTGTGTGTGTGTGTTTTGTCCATGGCATCACTCCTCCGATGTTTTATTTTATGGCCAGAAGTCAAAAATTTTGTTACAAGTGCTCAATACATCTGGGATCCAGGACGAGGCTCTCATAGACTTTTATGGAGAATGCCGGGAGGACTCAATTCAACACAATGGCCTCAGTAATGAACGCTGCCGACCTTTGTCCCAGCTGTCATGGTCTGTGTACTGAGTGCCATAGAGGACGCAGCACCCTACACTTTAGGCGGGTGCCTAGAACACTGCCAGAAGCTGGTGTCTGTGCAGCAGGTTAGAACAGCCGGAAGGGCTAACAATGCTGATCACGAAGGGGTGAATAATTTTGAGACGGCAGTGGTCAGTAATTGTGGCATCTTACTTCTGTCTATTGTTTTTGCAGGGTTTCACCTTAGCGGATCGGTCACAGAACCGGGAGAGCCAGAAAAGACCTGCCAGGTGTCTATCAGTTTTGACCGATGCAAGATCACGTCCGTCAGCTGCAGCTGCGAAAACAAAGACATTTTTTACTGCGCCCACGTGGTGGCGCTGTCCCTCCATCGCATCAGGCGGGCACGGACGGTGGAGCTGCGGCTTCCCATCTCGGAGACGCTTTCCCAAATGAACAGGGACCAGCTGCAGAAATTTGTACAATACCTGATCAGTCAGCATCATACGGACGTGCTGCCGACGGCTCAGAGACTGGCCGACGAAATCCTGCAGCTGGGATCCGAGATCAACAGAGTGCATGGTAAGCATAAAGCCAACGGCACCATCAGACCCCGGAATGTAATGTTCGTGGCTCAGGATGGAGGATGTCAAAGAAACGTGATACTTTTAGGCCAGGCTTTGGTCACACTCCTCCCTTTTTAGACCCAGTATTCATTTTGGAATGCCCGGTCTCTCCACTCGGTGTCGCCTCTCCGCTCGGGCTCGGTGTCGCCTCTCCGCTCGGGCTCGGTGTCGCCTCTCCGCTCGGGCTCGGTGTCGCCTCTCCGCTCGGGCTCGGTGTCGCCTCTCCGCTCGGGCTCGGTGTCGCCTCTCCGCTCGGGCTCGGTGTCGCCTCTCCGCTCGGGCTCGGTGTCGCCTCTCCGCTCGGGCTCGGTGTCGCCTCTCCGCTCGGGCTCGGTGTCGCCTCTCCGCTCGGGCTCGGTGTCGCCTCTCCGCTCGGGCTCGGTGTCGCCTCTCCGCTCGGGCTCGGTGTCGCCTCTCCGCTCGGGCTCGGTGTCGCCTCTCCGCTCGGGCTCGGTGTCGCCTCTCCGCTCGGGCTCGGTGTCGCCTCTCCGCTCGGGCTCGGTGTCGCCTCTCCGCTATTACTTGCAGCGCCGACGCCAACAATGTAGCTCGGCGGCTCTGCCCAAATTGATGACACAAGCCGCTAAGCTCAAGGATTAGCTGTAACAGCACTGTTGATGTGATGTCAGCACTGCAGACAGTGACAGACGTGAAGAGCAGCGACTAAGATCCAGTGCTGGACCTGGGGAGGGTGAGGAAAGGGTAGTTTGTGGGTTTATTTATTTATTTATATTTTATTTTATTTATTTTATTTTTTTTTTAATTAAAACAAACTAGCCGGGGGCAGGGATTTTCAGAAACTGAAAAAAATCCTTTAAACACCTGCTAGTGCATTTTTACTCTTGCGTTGTCTTTCTGCTCAGACTATTGAGACTACAACTCCCAGCATGCCCTTACTGTAACAATGACTTCATTGATGTGCATCATGGTCCCTCTTGCTTTTAGGAGCCCCGGACCCCACAGCCGGTGCAGGGCGTGAAGACGACAACTGTTGGCATTTGGATGAGGAGCAGATTCAGGAGCAAGTGAAGCAGCTCTTGTTGAATGGTGGATACTACGGAGCCAGCAAGCAGCTGCAGTCTATGTTCGGCAAGGTGATTACCGCTTACCGGCTTTGATATATCCTGTCCTGCCATGCGCGGCGTCATCACTATATCCTCCACTATTGGCATCCGGTCTCTCTAGGTGCGGGAGATGCTGAGGATGCGAGACTCCAATGGTGCCCGAATGCTTATCCTGATTACGGAGCAGTTCTTGGAGGACCCCCGGCTGGCTCTATGGCGGCAGCAGGGAGCCGGAATGACTGATAAATGTCGTCAGCTTTGGGATGAGTTGGGTAAGGGTTGTTCTTCAGCAGATGGTGGATAATCAGATCCCATCGTGGATTCTCGGTGTAACCTTCTTGGCGTCTTTTCCCGGACAGGAGCACTTTGGGTGTGTGTGATGCTCAGTCCGCACTGCCGAACAGAAGAAAGGGAGTCGTGGCTGGAACTGCTCCGGAGGTGGAACGCCATGGACAGCTGTCCTCTAGAAGAAGGAAACTACTCTTTGGATGGTCCAGGGGCACAGACGATGCCTCTGAGCTCTGCTGGAAGCCACGGTACGATCGTGAGGTTGGCATAGGTTACGTATTTCTGCAATGTTTGGTTGGCACAGTTTGCAAATTTGTATGTGCCATGTCACTTATTACATTATATATGTCCACACTTCACCTTTGGTGTGATACCATTTTCCAAATTTTTTAATCTAGATGTTGCCTTTTATTTCCAGTAGTAATTGCTCCTCGTCAGACAGTATTCGCGAGGGCCCTTAAGGCGGGGGAGCTGCGCTGGAACGACCCCCACTTACAACGGATCCTAAACGGAGATACCTGCACTCCGGGGACGAGTGTGAAGTGCAGCTCTGACAAGTTGTCCTATGACCCTCAAGGCCGACCTCTGTGGCTAGGAGACCATTTTCCGGTAGCTTGTGCCCGCGTTGATGCCCTAAGATCACACGGTTACCCGCTCCAAGCTTTGAGACTGGCTGTTTCAGTAGTAAACACCATGAGGCTGCAACGCCAGCACCAGATGGAAGGACTGAAGCAGCAGAGAAAAGGTGAGGCAAGGTGTTGGTCACATGGTGAACGAGAAGTAGGCCTGGTGGGTGGTGGAGACCATCATTCTCTCATGTTAACACCTATTTTCTTAACAGAACTTCAGATAAAAGGAAGTACTACTCTCACTAATCTCGAAGGGTGGATCGGGCACCCGCTTGATCCCATCGGGTGTCTTTCCAGGACATTCTTGGAGGCCAGTCTACCAGAGGATGAAGGACCAGCTCCTTACCCAGGTACATTTCTATACATTGGATTGGGTAATGACTGTCAGAGAGGACTTCTGTCTTAGGACCTTCTCATTTTCTTACTTCTCAGAGCTCGGTGGGGAGCAGAGGAAAGTAATGTACCAACATGTCCCTGTACCTGGAGGCTCCCCCTCAGGAGAGTCTCTTTTGTGTCTGGCACTGGAAGTGGCTCTCATGGGCCTGGGACAGCAACGAGCAATGCCTGAAGGCCTCTATGCTCAAGACAAGCTGGTCAGAAGTGAAGAGCAGATTATTGGCCTTCTGGGAACGTTGGACATGGGGGATCGGCTGGTGCAGGTGCTGAGGAAGCAGGCCGTGTTACTCCTAGAAGGTATGGTGGCATAAATGTATAACGTGGAATGTTTATGGGAGCCCTCATTGGGTCTGATTACTGATTCACCATTTATTCCTCCTAGGTGGTCCGTTCAGTGGATTCGGAGAAGTGATCTACCGGGAGAGCGTTCCTATGCATATGTTTGCACGCTTCCTCTTCACGGCTTTGCTCCCACATGATTCGGACCTTGCGTACAGAGTTGCCCTCAGAGCCATGCGGTAAGTGCAGCCAGCGACTAATGCCATTATACACATTTATCATGGATTTTACCATCTAAATCTGCTGGTTCTTCTTCTTTATTTCCAGGCTTCCAATTCTTGAATCTGTTGTGCCTCCACACGGATCGGACATCATGCCTCTGGATTCTATGCTGACCAGTCGCTTTCCTCGTTGGTTTACTCTTGGGCATTTGGAAACAAGACAGTGTGAATTGGCGTCCGCCATGTTGACAACGGCTAAAGGTTTGCATCATGGATGGCTATTTCTGGTGGATGGACTGTAGGGTTTGTTCCTACCCTTGGTATAGTTCTTCTGATGATGTAAATATGGCTGCAGTGCACCCAGTGGTGACGAGAGATCGGGGGACTTCAGAAGAAAAGCTGTAGTTTGGCAGTTCTGTTGGTTCATCAGCACCATATTGAAGGGCCTCAGTTTCTGCCCTGTTCTTTAAGATCTTGGAGCAGGACATGTCCGACTGCAGTGGGGACCTCATAGCCTGTTGGCTGTCGGATTACGTAGTGCAGGATTAGCTGTGGAAGTTTTCCACTTTACGTGATGGTCAGCTGATGCCCACCAGATTAGATGGTTTTATTTTTCTTCTTCCATCACAGGAGACCCCAAGTGGCTGCACACAGTTCTGGCTTCCATTCAACAACATATCCATTCTCCAGCTCTGCTCTTCAAGCTGGCTCAGGACGCCTGCAAGACCGCAACTCCCCCAAACTCTCCCCCTGACACCACGCTGCTAAACATTTCTTTGGAGCTAGGACTGCAGGTAAGATCCTCATTTTACAGTTTTCTAGCGTGTACTCTATATAGACAATGATGTCTTCGGAGAAGACACTGTTCACATTTTACATCCTAGTTGTTGGATGAGTTGAGGTCTGAGCTCTGTGCGGCCGGTCATGTTCTTCTGCACCAAAGGACTCTTGGTGATGTATGGCTCTGCATTGTGCTTTGTGATGTACGACTGCTTGGCCGTGAAGCTCCCGTCGGGCGCAGAGTTTCTGCTGATGTTACCAGAGGAGGTCTGAACAGTTATGTAGTCAGCAGAACGGTGGTGACTTTTCAGCTCTCTGCTCTTTATCACTTGGACCCCCACTCTGTAAAGTTACAGGGTCTCCACTTTGTGGCTGAGTTGCTGCGGGTCCTTCCTTTAATATCACTCACAGGTGAAGGTGGGATAGTTATTTGTGTCCAATGACCAGACTTGGGTTGTTGTCAGTAAGCTCTTCATCATTTTATGCTGTCATATGAGTAAAAGCATGGCGAGGCGCCGGATATTATGGGGGTAGACTAAAATCATGGCAAGGGGCCGGATATTATATCCTGGGGGTAGACTAAAAGCATGGCGAGGGGCTGCGTATTATTGGGGTAGACTAAAAGCATGGCGAGGGGCTGGGTATTATTGGGGTAGACTAAAAGCATGGTGGGGGGCTGGATATTATTGGGGTAGACTAAAAGCATGGTGAGGGGCTGGATATTATTGGGGTAGACTAAAAGCATGGTGAGGGGCTGGATATTATTGGGGTAGACTAAAAGCATGGCTAGGGGCCGGATATTATACCCTGGGGTAGGTTATGTGAAATCGCTGAATTGCAGGAATTCAATGCTTAACCCCTTACATGTATGGCGCTCGCTCGCACTTGTTAGTGCCGATCTCAAGAGTGACAGCATAAACTAACAGTGCAGTGGCATGGGGGGGGCGTATCATTCTGTATGCCCATTGGCGTGATTGCAGTACATGTACAGATACAGAAGGCTATTAAGTGTATGGAGGTGTCAGATGATACAGGGGACCAGATTTAGAAGAATTTATTTTTTTTTTTTGTGGCAACTGGAAAAGTTAAAGAGAGGGAATAGATCAGTTTAAAGAAATGCGTTTTTTGGGCATGCTTAAAACGGGGGGTATTGGAAATTAAGTGCGTTCCAGAGTATTGGTGCAGCTCATGAGAAGCTTTGGAGACTGGAATGGCAGGTTCAGATTGAGGATGTTAAGTCTTGCGTCATTAGTGGAATGGAGGGCATGGGTAGGGTGATAGCCAGAGATGTAGGGCAGTGCAGAACGGTGGAGAGCTTTGTGGGTGACGGTGATAAGTTTAGACGTGGACTCTGTAGCAGATTGGCAATGACTGGCACAGGTTAGAAGCATCGGTGTAGATGTTGGAGAGGAATATTATCCTGGCTGCTGCATTCAGGATGGATTGGAAAGTATTTATCATTTATTTAGTTATGGACTGGAAAATTCTGCATATTGGGGAATTTGGGTAAATAATGTTGAAGGGCAGGAGCATATTCTTCTTCCAAGTCTATGAACTCCTCAGACTGTGCTGGTGCCTCCTAGTGTATGGAGAAGAGACGGATGGTAGTGATGATTTACTTATTTGTGCCCACCTCCGCCCCCTTTCTTAATGCAGGTGATGAGAATGACCCTGACCACACTGACATGGAGACGTAGGGAGATGGTTCGCTGGTTGGTCTCGTGTGCCACAGAGATTGGTAAGCTTCCATTGTGACTGAGCTTTAACTTTTTAGTCTTTCTTTATCCCAAGCTGCTAAATATAAAACTATTGTACTCTCCTTCAGGCCCACAAGCCATCATCAGCGTCATGCATAACTGGTACACCCTCTTCACCCCAGTTGAAGCAACCAGCATCGTTGCGGTGTCTTGCACATCTCCTGCCACCCTCATGCGTTTCAGCCAAGACCCTAGACAACGAGAAGAGCTTTGTTCCTGTGCGCGGGCCCTGGCTTTACAATGTGCTTTGAAGGACCCACAAAGCTGTTCCCTCCCTACCCTAACTCTATGTGAGAAGGACCACACTTCTTTTGAAGCTGCTTACCAGATTGTCTTGGATAGTGCCACCTCAAGCCCTGGTACACATTCCCACCTTTTTACAGTTGCCCGTTTCATGGAGCACCGTGGCCTTCCACTGAGGGCCTTCACCTTGGCCACATTAGCCCTATCGAACCTGACCATAGGGTTCAGCCAAGACTCTCACCCAGCGGTCAGTGACGTCCTGTGGACTTGCTCTCTGGCCCACTCGTTGGGCAAAGTTGAGATGAGCACCGTGGTACCCCTAGTTATTAAAAGTGTACAGTGTGCCCCTGTGTTATCTGATATCATACGTCGCTGTAGCCTTCCACCCCCTGGCTTGCCACATACCCTCTCTGCTGCTAATAACCCGAGAGGTAGGGGAACAGTACCAAGGGCTGAAAAGTCCCCGCTCATCCAACTTCTGGAAGCCGCAGTTGGCGCTTACGTCAGCACCACTCATTCCCGCCTCACTCACATCAGCCCTCGACATTATGGCGAGTTCATAGAATTTCTTGCAAAAGGTCGAGACACCTTCCTACTGGCGCCGGATGGCCATCGCCAATTTGCCCAGTTTTTGGAGAACCTGAAACAAACTTACAAAGGGAAAAAAAAACTGATGCTGCTGGTGCGAGAACGTTTCGGCTGAACATAGAAACTATTGGGAACAAACCTCTAAAAACCCCTTGCTGCGCGGAGCAGCAGATATACCGTACTGCTGGCAGATGAGCGCGGTAGTGAAGGATACACTTTACACTTATTTTATATATATTTTTTTTTTTTTTTCTTTTGAAGAATTGCAACGGATCTCCGGTGGAAATGTGCATTTTGGTTTTTTTGTGTTTTTAATAACTTATATTTATTTATATATTTTGTGAAATCCCCTTCCCAAGGTCGGCACCACAGCCCGTCGTCACATGGGGGGTGCGTTTCGCACTATAATTACGGACTGAAATGCCTCCTGGAATGGACTGCAAGATATAAAAAAGAAGAAAGTTTTGCAAATCTTTAATTCTAGACGAGGATTTCTTTGGAAAGAGCAGTGCTTTATATTTATTTCTGAAGGATCTTCTGTATTAACTTATATATAATTTTTTTTTTGATAATTTTTAAAGTTTAAAAATCTAAAAAAAAAGTCTTAACCCTTTCCGTAGGGGATGGACGTGAAGCAACCTTACCCCCACCCTTTATTGTAGCAAAGCTGTGTAACAGGCCTGAGAGCCAGTATTATTCCAGCCTGCGTTTATGACGGCCATCTTGAACGTATGGGATAATCTTATTTTTATTTTTTTTGACTAGTAAGAGGGACCAAATTTTGCATTTTAACTGGGAATAAATCATTTATGGCGAGTGCAGACGGCTTCTTGGACCATTCTCTATAGCAAAATGTGTATTTGGAGTAACGAGTTGCAAAATGGCTGCCTTTTTCGCCTCTCTGACGAAAACTGTTTCCAAAATGGCTGCCACTAACTTGTATAGGCTTTTATGGTACACTGTATTTTCTGTCACCATTCCGTTCGTGTGCCCACCCACTCCGTTTCTCACAGGGTCTAAATAAAAAATGTATCTTTTATTTAGACCCTATGAGACAAACTGGGTGGTGGGCACACAAACGGAATTTTAACAGAAAATACAGCGTACCACAAGCCTATACAAGTTTAGTGGCAGCCATTTTGGAAACTGTTTTCATCACAGAGGCACATCTGTGGATCCCTGGTGACCAAAAACACATGCTTGATGGTGTTTTTACCATGGCCATCTTGCTCTTTTTTTTTAAATATAGTATATATTGTTGTATAACTGTAACTTCTAACAGTGCGAGGGCTTTGAGGAGAGGCTAGGCCTCATGAAAACAAAGCTTGTTGTCCATGACAACCAATCAGAAAGCAGCACCTATCTCTACAGTATAGGTTTAAAAATGTAAGGTGAGCTCTGATTGGTTGCTATAGAACGGTTGCTAAGTGGATCAATGGCTCTCTGAGGCAATTTATATACAGTTGGGCCTAGAAATGTGGACAGTGAAAAGTCTTGACTCTTGTCTGTTTACCTAAAGATACTGTTAAAAAAAATCATTCTGGGCTTAAAGTGCAAACTTTCAGCTTTTAATTTGAGGACATTCATATCCTAAGTAAGGGTTTAGGAAGTACAACTTTTTTAAGGCCTTATTCACACCTCCTTTTGTTGCCAAAACCAGGAGTGTCTCCTAAACGCAGAACAAGAGTCTCTTTCAATTATAGATTCTCAATAAGTGCCTCTCATGGCTTTGACATACAAACACAAATACAAAAATATTGATGTGTGAATGAGGACTTGTATGTACACTGAGGAAAATTAAGTATTTGATCCTCTGCCGATTTTGCAAGTTTTCCACCTAGAAAGAATGGAGAGGACTATAATTCTTATTGTACGTAACTCCAACTGTGACAAAATAAAAAAAAAAAAAAATCCAGAAAATCCCATTGTATGATTTTTTTTTAAATTAATTTGCATTTTATTGCCTGAAATAAGTATTTGATACAATAGAAAAACAGAACTTAATATAGAAACCTTTTTCTTTGCAGTTACAGAGGTTAGGTGTTTCCAGTAGATCTTTACCAGGTTTCCTCAGATTTTGGTGACTCCTCCATACAGAGCTTCTCCAGGTCACTCTTCCATACAGAGCTTCTCCAGGTCACTCTTCCATACAGAGCTTCTCCAGGTCACTCTTCCATACAGAGCTTCTCCAGGTCACTCCTCCATACAGAGCTTCTCCAGGTCACTCCTCCATACAGAGCTTCTCCAGGTCACTCCTCCATACAGAGCTTCTCCAGGTCACTCCTCCATACAGAGCTTCTCCAGGTCACTCCTCCATACAGAGCTTCTCCAGGTCACTCCTCCATACAGAGCTTCTCCAGGTCACTCCTCCATACAGAGCTTCTCCAGGTCACTCCTCCATACAGAGCTTCTCCAGGTCACTCCTCCATACAGAGCTTCTCCAGGTCACTCCTCCATACAGAGCTTCTCCAGGTCACTCCTCCATACAGAGCTTCTCCAGGTCACTCCTCCATACAGAGCTTCTCCAGGTCACTCCTCCATACAGAGCTTCTCCAGGTCACTCCTCCATACAGAGCTTCTCCAGGTCACTCCTCCATACAGAGCTTCTCCAGGTCACTCCTCCATACAGATCTTTTCCAGGATCTTTCAGGTTTCAGGGCGGTCATTGGGTTACATTGAATTTCACCTCCTCCAAAGAATTTCTTTTGGGCTTAGGTCTAGAGAAGGGCTAGGCCACTCCAGGACCTTGAAATATTTCTTAAGGAACAGCTCCGTAAGTTGCCATACCTGTGTTTTTGGTCATTGTCATGCTGAAAGATCAGCCACGACCCATCTCAATGCCTTCTCTGAGGGAAGGAGGCTGTTGGCCAAAATATCACAAGACTTGTCCCCGCCCCATCCATGCTCTCTTCAGTACGGAGCAGTCGTCACCTTTGCAGAAAAGCCTACCCCAAAGTAAGATGTTTCCAATCCCATGCTTCATGGTTGGGACGGTGTTATTGGGGTTGTGCTCATTGTTCCTTCTCCAAACACTGCAAGTGCAGTGATGGCAAAAAATTCTATTTTGGTCTTAGGCTAGTTTCACACTACGTCTTTTTAACATCCGCTGAAAACGTTTTTTTAGCGGAAGTACGGATCCTGCTTTTACAGCAAATAACGTATGCAAACGCATATGTTATTTTGCAGGATCCTGCACTGGATATTTAGGGGCGGGCATTGGAGTCATGTGATCGGGAGTGAGGGGAGCTAGACTGGGAAGAGGCTTCTGACAGCTGCAGACGCTGGTAACCAAGGTAAACATCGGCCTTGGATACCCGATATTTATCTTGGTTACGAGTGTCTGCAGCTGCTAGGAGCCGGGCTGCCTGCACGCGTAACCAACGTAAACATCGGGTAACTAAGAGAAGTGGTTACGCGATATTTACCTTGGTTACGAGTGTCCGCAGCTCTCAGGTGGGAGAGAGAGGGAGGGGGAAAGACAGAGATAGAGAGAGGGGGTGAGGGAGGGAGTAGAGAGATAGACAGATCACTGGAGACTGGTTCTGGGCATGCTCAGTACTTTCTGGGCATGCTCAGTACAAAAGCAGGATCCTGTTACAACGCAACTGAACGCATTCTGCTAGGCAGGATCCAGCACTCATTGAAATGCATTGCAGCTCGCGGCGCAATGTGAAGGATCCTGTGAGATGCGTTATTTTGACAAAGCAAAAAAACGCTACATGTTGCGTTTTTGAAACATGTTAAAATAACGCAAAAGGACGGATCCTGCGTCTAACGGACGCAAACGCATGCGAACGCAGGTGGACGTGAGTCCATTGAAAATGCATTGAAGTGAAAACGGATTTGCACAGGATCCGTACTTCCGTTAAAATAACGTTTTCAACGGATGTTAAAAAGACGTAGTGTGAAACCAGCCTTATCTGACCACATGATCTTCATCCATGCCTCCTCCTGCATAATCCAGATGGTCACTGGCGAACTTCAAACAGGCTTGGACATGTGCAGGCGTGAGCAGGGACCTTGCATGTCCTGCAGGATTTTTAATCCATGATGCTGCAGTGTGTTACGAAGGCCTCTTTTTTTCCGTTCGTATTTTGCCTCCGCTTTTCATTAGTGTTTGCCAAAACCAATAGTCTCCAAAACACAGAACAGCTGTTAGTCTTTCAATTGTAGTTCGTCTCTGTAAGTTCAATTTCTGCTTTTGGCATCAAAATACTGAGGAAACACTGATGTGTGAAAGAGGCGAAACAGTAATATTTGAGATTGTGGTTACAGCTCTTTTGAGGTCATTGAACAGGTTCTCCCATGTAGTTCTGGGCTGATTCCTGATCTCTCTGAATCATCCTTCGCCCATGAGACGAGATCTTGCATGGAACCCTAGATGGTGTAAGACTGATAATTATCTTGTGTTTCTTGCATTTTCTAATAATTGCGCCAACAGTTGTTGCCTTCTCACCTAGCTGCTTGCCTATTGTCTTGTAGCCTTTCCCAGCCTCGTGCAGGTTTATGATTTTGTCCCTGGTGTTCTTAGACAGCTCTTAGTTGTGGGCCATGGTGAAGAGGTTGAAGTGTGTGGACAGGTAACAGGTTCAAAGAGGTGCAATTATTACAGGTAGTGAGTGTAGAGTAGGAGCTTCTTAATGAAAAAAATAACCGGTTTGTGTGAGTCAGAATTCCTGATGGTTAATAGGTGATCAAATACTTATTTCATGCAAATTAATTAAATTATATTGTATAATTGTTTTATTTCATTTTTTTTTTTTTTATCTTGTCACAGTTGAAATGTACGGATGATAGATACACACCGTTCCATTCTTTGTAGGTGGGAAAACTTGCCAAATCGGCAGTGTATCAAATACTTATGTTCCCAACTATAGCTGCCTTCTTTTTAAAGCTAGCAAAAGTAATTGGACAAATTATCTCAAAACCCTTTTCATGGGTTGCATAGGCCATTCCCTTGTTATTTCATCATTGATTAAGCAGGTATAAGGTCTGGAGCTGATTGCAGGTGTGGCATTTGGAGCGGCTATATCAACAATTTGGTACAGTTCTTTGGGGAGGAAAAAAAAAAATATGCACTGGTGAAGTTGGGAACTCAAAGGTCTGGATGGTCACAGTGCTTTTCAGTATCGATGGACTATGACCCAAATCATCTTGCAAAGAATATTCTGCAATGGTAGAATCATCCATTGATCTCAGCAGCATTGAGGTGCATTTCAAATGCTTAAGAAAAAAAAAAAACTAATAAAAAAAAAACAAAAACACTGACAAGTTCCCTTTTGTCTAAATTAAGATTAACACTTTCAGCAGTACCTGTGCTGCATTCCATAAAGGTGTATGTTTTCTTCATGTGCTCCTCCCCGGAAACCTTTTTTAAATTCTCCTGTGCTTGATCTGTAAAGCCGGACTATAAGATGGATGTTCTTAGTGCGGCGTCTAGTCCTCCTCTCGGCTGCTAGTCGCCATCTGCTTGCAGTGATTGACACCTCCTACATCATCCACACAGCAGGGTGAAATCTTGTGTTTGCATAGACATCACCAGCTCACGCATGCGCACTTTGATTTTGCCCTTCTGCGGCAAAGCCATAAACCGAAGTGTGCACGCACAAGCCGGCAATGGCTCTGCACAGATGCTGGATTTTGCACAGTGATGTTCAAGACTTATGTTTTTACCTCCACCTGCAGTGGAGCAGAGCAAAGAGCACATGCGTGAGATTTTGTCTGCCTAGGTGGATGACGCAGGAGGTGCTGCTGAAGCTGCTAGTCTTTGTTCAGATATGGAAAAAAAAAAAACTAGTGCTGGTTCTATTTAAGGTAGAAAAGCAACAACTAAAGGCTGGGAAAGCCTCACAAAGGAGGAAACCAACATTTGGTGACGTCCATGGCTTCAAGATTCAGTCATTTCTGCATGGCATGCTTTACTGTAAATAAAATCTTAATTTTTAATACTTTTGTAAAGTATATTTATCCAATTAGTTTTGAGCTTCTTCAACTACTTTTTGTAGAAAAATGGCTGCAATTCCTAAACCTTTAAACAAGATATTTTTCTTCAACCCCCTTTAATAAAACCCTGAAAGTCTCCACTTCAATTACATCTCACTTGCTTCATTCGAAGTGAAAAATATTGGCCTTCAGAGCTGAAATCATGAAGACTCTGTCAAGATTTCTGGACCTAACTATCTAACACTGGGGAAGGGGGTCCTATTGCTTAACATCTCCTCCCCTATATATTGCAATGAAGTAGTAATAAACTGTATACTAAATCTATAACTCAGGAAGATGCTACAAGCTTTTCCCCTGACATGCGGACCCCCATTCCCCGATGCCCCCCATACACGCTCCGCCACTACAATGCTATGTGCATCTCAAATGAAGGTTTGAACATGTAAAATATGACAGACGCTCGCTCACTCGTGAATATATTTTGCTGAGAATTTGGAGCCGGGCTGTAAAAACGCAAAAGATATATAAATATATGTGTATGGATTTATCCGTCTGTTTTATTTATTGATGCATCTGTCGCACTTAATTCCAAGGACATAAAACATTTTAAAGAAACATGTTTTGTTTTTATTTTTTTTACTTTGGGATGATGGTGATCCTGGCCGCATGCATGACCTGCACCAGAGCTGCGCTCTCTGGGCAGATGATGCTGGGATACAGTTGCTCAGTTTCTTATACAGTGTGTCCACCCATATCCTGTCCACCGCCATTAACTTGAGAACGGCGGCAGCTATAGGCATAGAAGTGGTGTCTAGGTATAGTAAAGTAGCCATGCGCTTCGCAATGAAACCACCTATAGCGCCACCTGGTGGAAAACAGCGGAGTTAGCATTTTTTATCTCGAAAACGGAACAAGATAGAGAAAAAAAAAAAAGGAATTAAGTTGTAGGGCATCATCAGTTCCATATGAATCCACACCTTGCATACAGAAATGCTATGATATGAAACCCATGACCCCCCAGAACATTGAATACGGATCACGCATATGGCGCTCATTTAACTTTGATGCTCAAAGTGTCCCCCGTCAGCTGCAATGCACATCTGGCCTCTGCACAGCATACTGTATCTTGCTGCACGTTGTGCAATATGGTGGGTGACACGTTTGCACAATCATCTGTGATACGTGGTCGTACGTTGGTGGAGGGGTCGCATACACCTGCTGTGTGATGTGACCTCACAGAAACAAGTCCAATGGGGTCAGGTCAGGTGAGAGGAGGCCACTCCACACAGCCACCATACCCAATGCCTTGTAGGAAGGTCTCCATGAGGTATCGCTTCACATCCGCAGCCTTGTGAGTTTTACACTTTCTAATCATAGCATTTCTGTATGTAAGGTGTCGATTCATATTGAATTGATGATGCCCTACAACTTTGTAATTCACTTTTTTTCTCTATGTCGTTCCATTTTCGAGATGAAAATGCTAACTCCGTTGTTTTCCACCAGGTGGCGCTATAGGTGGTTTCATTGCGTAGCGCATGGCTACTTACTATACCTAGACACCACTTCTATGCCTATAACTGCCGCCGTTCTCAAGTTAATGGCGGTGGACAGGATATGGGTGGACACACTGTATAGGATAGCAGAATTATCAAAAAATGGCGTGAATGCAAGTTGTCTCTGTTGATAGTGGAGCGCACCAACACGATAAAAATGATATGGATGCCGCAACTGCTGTATGTCTTGCAAGAAGATATTTCCACAAAGTAAATTGCCTCTTTAGGGAATTAATATGGGGTAAAAAGGCTCCTAGAATATGATTAGAAACGTTGCAAAGAGACAAGATCTGGCGGTGCCAAACCCATGGCCGTATTTTGTGGCGGCCCAACTCCAACACATCAGGGGGTGGTATGACCCAGGGGGAGGCTGTGTTCAGTGCTTTTTGTTACAGAAATATTCTAAAATACCAGACTTCTATGCGATATTTGAGGGACAGCAGAGTATGACTTTGCTTGATGATCTCCCTACAGGAGCCTTGATACATAAAATTTGGTGGAAGGTGAGAGCTTTGCAGGGAATTATGCGGTATCACAATACGCCTTATCTTTTGTTTTTATAAGGCGCACCAGATGAGAAAAAAAAATGGGGTCCATCTTATACTTCGGTGTTGTCTTAGGCTGGTTTTCACATCTCCGGTATTTTGCCGGAAGCCGCATCCGGCACAAATGCGGTACAGTTACATTCATTTACAATGGAAGCGCGACACCATGGGGACACATGCGGATAAGTATGAAGCATAGGTCCGCATGGTATCGCGCTTCCTTTGTAAATGAATGTAACTGTACCTCATTTGTGCCAGATCTGGCTTCCGGCAAAATACCGGAGATGTGAAACCAGCCTTAGCGAAGGGGGGTCAGCAGCGGTGGTGGAGTGGAGTCACAGGAGGCAGAGTCGGTGCTAGTGGGGTCTGTGCGGAGCAGGCCTGTGCAGCAGATGCCCCAGATGCTCTGTCGGCAGTCCTGACTTCAAAGAAATGGCGCCCAGAGTGGCGCATGCGCAGATGGAGTTATCAGCCGAGAGCTCCATCTGCGCACTCACTGACTCCAGGCACCATTATTTGAACCTAGAGTATTTGGGACACCCGCCGCATCGGCCTGCTCCATACAACCACTGCAGCCTGCACAGGCAGACAGCCACCCGCACCAATTCTCCACCTCCTTGTAAGCTACATTGGGATTTTAAGACGCACCTCTCGTTTTCCTCCCAAATTTTGGGAGAAAAAGTGCGTCTTACAATCCAAAAAATCCGGTACTTCGCTGTGGGAGACGGTGTGGCTTCCACACATGCACGGCCTGTTGATCTTCCATGCCTGGCAAAAGAAAGGGATAGGCTCTCTCGTATATTGAGGAGTAGTCAGCTGAAGGAAATTTCCCAACTGCAGATGGACTTTGGCCTTCCTCACAGTGAATTTTACAAATATTTGCAGTTAGGGCGTGCGTTTCAAGCTGAGCGGCTCCCCCTGGCTGATGAAATCCCCCAAAATATTAATAGTAGGACAGCGCAAATGGGTGCATCAAGGGGATTGAGCTCCACCTTGTACATTGATATTTTGCATCTTAGGCCGGGGCCACACGGGAGACTAATGCGATCCTCGCATGACACTCGGCTTACGCTGGCAGCAGAGCGGGAGCTGAGTGTCACTGCAACTGAGCTCCAATCATGCGATCGGACCACAGCTAAGCAGGGGCGGGCCAGCGCTGAGGAGGGGAGGGATTTATCTCCCGGTCTCCTCAGTTGCCGGCTATTGCCATTCTTGCTCTGCACTCGCGGAACACCGGTGTATTGTGAGTGCAGTGTGATGTTTCTCTCTCCCCATAGACTTGAATGGGTGCGAGAGAAACAAGCATCGCATTGCACCCGCAGCATGCTGCAATTGTTTTCTCGGTCCGATTAGAGCTGAGAAAATAATCGCTCATGGGTGCTGACATATAGGCTAATATTGGTCCGAGTGGAATGCGATGTTTTATCGCATTCCACTTGCTCCGATTTTCATGCCGCGTGTGTTAGGCCTTATAGTCGGGAACCAAACAGTAACTAAAATAAAATGGGAAGAGGAACTTGGCCCCTTCGAAGATAACCAGTGGAGTGAAATTCTGGAAAGAGTGCCTTACCTGTCTCTGTGAGCCGCACAGACTCGCACAGACTCGCAAATATCACATCCTGCAGTTCTTATTTGATATAGGAGTGCGATCCATCCCTTCATGTAATAGATGTAACACTAATGCTGCGGGTTTACTATATATGATGTGGTCCTGTGCAAACCTTGGGAGATTTTGGAAGGCGGTTATAACCACTATTAATAGAGTATACTCGGTGGCAATAGAGACAACGCCACCAGCGTGTGTTTTGGGCTATGTAGAGGATCTGACCATTGACGATAATGGCAAGACATAATGGCTGGATGTTGCATGTGGCCTGGAAACTGCACAGCAATGGATATCTGAGCGTCGTCTCCCCCCTCCCAAAATCTCGGCACACGTGGACAAGCTACATTATGTAATTAATATGGAAAAGCAAATTTATGATGAGAAATTGCATCAGCAAGTTTGATAAGATATGGCCACCTTGGATTGATTAGTCAGGGTTGGCATCCAGAGAGCGAGCTGGATTTAGACTAGATCTGATAGAGTAGTCCTTTGTCTCAGTAGTCCTTTGTCTCAGTAGAAGACACAAGTTATTTGTTAGAGTCCAGTCGACTATAAGGATTGGTATGTTACCTGCAGAATAAGAGGCCATTATTAATACCAGGCCATGTTCCTGTACTTCTTATTAACATTATTTCTTTATCGCTTGTGCATTACTTGAGATGCTTTTGCGACTGTACGCCACATGTCCTACTACTCTTACATGATACACAGGGGGGTTTTGTTTTGTGTTTTTTTACTATGTTAATTTTTTTGTCCTTTGTTGTTTCACATTGTTTTGTGTGTGTGTGTGTGTGTAAAAAAAAAAAAAAAAGCAAAAAGTGTTAAATAAAAATCATTTTATTTAAATAAAATAAAGTGAATGGAGGATAGAAGAAATCAATGTAACATACAATGAAAATTTTACTGCAAAATTTCTATTAAAATGTGGACTTTTTAAGAATGCTCCATATTAGATGCATTATTTTCAATGTAGTTTTGGAAGTTTTGTTTTTTTTCATTGTACTATGGATTGTAGCAATGGTGAGCTTTAGCTTCCTTCTCTGTAAAAAATGTACAATTTACATGCAAAAAATTTGTCAACGAAAAGGACTCTTTTTTTCTAATTGGCACATATAGTGAGGGGGTGTTTAAAATCACCGTGCATCAGGAATAAGACCCATCACATTTACTTGAGATCGGCGGCAGCTATAGGCATAGAAGTGGTGTCTAGGTATAGTAAAGTAGCCATGTGCTACGCAATGAAACCACCTATAGCGGCACCTGGTGGAAAACAACGGAGTTAGCATTTTTATCTCGAAAACAGAACGAGATAGAAAAAAAAAAGTAAATTATAAAGTTTTGGGCATCATCAATTCAATACGAATCCACACCTTGTATACAGAAATGCTATGATTAGAACGTGTAAAGCTCACAAGGCTGCGGACGTGAAGCGATACCTCATGGAGACCTTCCTACAAGTCATTGGGTATGGTGGCTGTGTGGAGTGGCCTCCGCTCACCTGACCTGACCCCATTGGACTTCTTTCTGTGAGGTCACATCAAACAGCAGGTGCATGCGACCCCTCCACCAACATTGCAGGACCTACGACGACGTATCACAGATGCTTGTGCAAACGTGTCACCTGCCATATTGCACAGCGTGCAGCAAGATGCAGTATGCTGTGCAGAGTCCAGATGTGCATTGCAGCTGACGGGGGCCACTGAGCATCAAAGTTAAATGAGCGCCATATGCGTGACCAGCATTCAATGTTTTGGGGGGAGGGTCATGGGTTTCATATCATAGCATAGCATTTCTGTATGTAAGGTGTCGACTCGTATTGAATTGATGATGACCTACAATTTTTTTTTTTTTAATTCACTTTTTTCCCCTCTCTCTCATTTCGTTTTCGAGATAAAAAATGCTAACTCCATTGTCTTCCACCAGGTGGTGCTATAGGTGGCTTCATTGTGTAGCGCATGGATACTTTACTATACCGAGACACCACCTCTATGCCTATAGCTGCCGCCGTTCACAAATTAATGGCGGTGGACAGGATATGGGTGGACACACACAGTAATCCAAAAGAAGGTGGACAGAAAATAACATTTATTTTGATTTATATATAAAATTATAATTTACTATTACACGCATAACAATGACAATTAAATTTTATTCTGAACATTAATACAAAAGCCCTTAAATGTTATCACCGCAGATGCCCAAACTGATTTCCATGACAATTTTTACCGCTTCGACAAACATTTTTGCGCAAGTCTCTTTGGGTATTAATTTCTTGAAATGCGTCTCTTATGTAATTTTTCGAATCACTGCCACTTTTTGGTTTTCGACTATAAACTTTATCTTTGAGTACTCCCCAAAAGAAAAAAACCCATTGGGGTCAAGTCTGGTGAACGTGCCGGCCAATCAAGCGGACCTCTTCGGCCAATCCATTTATTAGGAAATGTTTCATCAAGATACTTGGGGACTACCCTTGAATAATATGGAGGGGCCACATCTTATTGGAAATAAAGGTCAATTGAATTAGGCTGTTGCTGTAACTGGGGAACAACTTGATTCATTAGAATTTGGAGATACTTAGCTCTTGTGACTGTTCCATTAAAAAAATATTAGTCCTAAAACACAAAAACTTGAAATACCCCCCAAACATTGACACCAGGCTCATTTAGTTACATGTTCTTATTATACCAGTAAATACAATTATGTCTTAATATGGCCAGATAATGTGAAAGAAGCTTCATCACTCGACAGAATATCTAAAATTATTAGATTTTCTTCAGTTTCGTTAAGCATAATCTCACAAAATTGCAGCCGCCGGTCCAGAGCATCCTCCGATAAACCAGGAATTAGACGTGGACGATAAGCTTCTGGATTCACATGATAGAAGCTCGTGAAATTCCCAATTCTAAAGAGACTCTTCTGGTGACTTTTTGGGGATCTGAACAAATGTTTCAGCAACAAGTTGTTTATTTTCTGTACAGGCTGTTTTGGGTCAACCAGGTTTTGGAGCATTAAAAAGGGAACCTGTCACCCCTTTTTTTGGTGTATAAGCTATGGCCACCACCATTATATACAGCATTCTAACATGCTGTATATAAGAGTCCAGGGCCGTGTCAACATAAAAAAACACTTTATAATAGTCGCTTGGTTGGCCAGATGGGTGTCTCAGTTCTCCAGTGCCGGTGCCACCTCTTTCGGCCATCTTCGTCCTCCTTATCTGGACGCGTCATGTACCGCTGCTAATGTCATTCATCCACACTCGTCGGCATTCAGGTCCTGAGCAGGCGCACTTTGATCTGCCCTGAGCAAGGCAGATCAAAGTATTGTAATGCGTCTGCGCAGGACCGGCGAGTGTGTGTGACATAGGTCACGTCATGCACACAGGAGTCAAAAGGAGGACGAAGATGGCTGAAAGAGGTAGCAGCAGTACTGAACAACAGAGACGCCCAACTGGCCAACCGAGCGACCGTTAGGTAAGTATTGTAAGGTGTTTTCTATGTTATACTCCCGGCCTGCGCTCTTATATACAGCATGTTAGAATGGCCGCAGCCTTTACGCTGAAAAAGTGGTGACAGGTTCCCTTTAAGGATTGAGCCGGTGGCATCGAAATGCGTCACGAATGCGGTAAATGGTTTGTCTCTTTGCGGCTTGAGCACCAGATGTTTCAACCCAATTTTCTCTAACGGTTTCAGCATTTTGACATTTCCAACCCTCTTAAAATGCATATTCTTTCATCCATATGTAAATTATTTGCCATTATGAGGTATCTGAAAAGAAAACAGATTTGGGGGAAACTGGATCTGTGAAACCGCCAGTTGCCCTTAGCAACCAGATTCCAAAGAGTCTGAAGAATGAAAAGTAGAATCTGATTGGTTGCTAAGGGCAACTGAGCCAGCTTCACTTTCCACCGTGTTTGATGAATCTCCCCCTTCATAGCCATATTACACATACTGTCCACCTACTTTTGGACCACCCTGTATATAAAAATTACAGCATGTCCAATTTGGCTCTGGATCGCACATGCCCATGCAAGTCAATGGGAGCATGGTAACGGATGACATCTGAGTGCAGTCTGGTTTTCAGGAGTCTTTTTTCCTTTACATCTTCTCATTTGCTGCATATAATTTTCACGACCAGTCAAATTCTAATCAGATGAAACCAGTGTCGTCTGACTTTATCCGATCTTGTACAAGTCATGTGCTTGCCATCTAAACAATTCTAACGAGGCTAATTTTCAGTCCACCCCTTAGAAATGCAACTTAGACTGGGATTCTATGGCAATTTTAGGTTAAAGCACCATAAATCACTACAACTGCTCCATTGTAGTTACCGGTGTGTACTGCAACAAGCAAGTCACAGAAAGCCAATTAGTTTCTAGTTTTTGACATCAGTCCCTAGCTTTATGGCCAACTAACTTTCATTATGTTATCAGGAAGAAAAAAAATAATTTTTTTGCATCAATGCATTGGTGAAATCTACACTAAAACGGGCTGCATAGAGAAACGGGCTGCATAGAGCGACGGGCTGCATAGAGCGACGGGCTGCATAGAGCGACGGGCTGCATAGAGCGACGGGCTGCATAGAGCGACGGGCTGCATAGAGCGACGGGCTGCATAGAGCGACGGGCTGCATAGAGCGACGGGCTGCATAGAGCGACGGGCTGCATAGAGCGACGGGCTGCATAGAGCGACGGGCTGCATAGAGCGACGGGCTGCATAGAGCGACGGGCTGCATAGAGCGACGGGCTGCATAGAGCGACGGGCTGCATAGAGCGACGGGCTGCATAGAGCGACGGGCTGCATAGAGCGACGGGCTGCATAGAGCGACGGGCTGCATAGAGCGACGGGCTGCATAGAGCGACGGGCTGCAGCTTCCAAGTTCGCAGCGCTGCTCATTGACGCAGAAAACCCAGACTCTCCTTAGTGAAAAATCCTCATGAGACGACACGCAACAATTCCATTTTTTCCACCCAAAAACATGTAGTAAAGTCTCAGTCACTTCGCTGTTACACTGGATTTTATACTTGGCGTGAGCTCCGTGGTTATGTATCACTATAGTGGATTTTCTGTCCAGATTTACAATTAGTTTTTTTGTCCTGTTTTTTTTTTTTCAGATGGCACGCATAGCCTAATAGCTTTGTGTCCATGGGAGATGAAACCTGTGGATTTCCCAGATAAATCCACAGGTTTTAGCATAGTCACTCCCCATGTTATCCTATGGGACATAGGAGTATATGTGGCTGCGGAATATGCTGCAGATGTCCTACAGGCGCATGTAATTGCATGTCAATTATTTCTGCGGAATTACCTGCAGAAACCCCAGCCCTCCACTATAGAGATAGGGCCAGGACTTCCACAGGAATGTCCGCAGGTTTACCGCAGTTAAAAATAGCTGCAGATTCCGGTGAGCAGCTGCGGGAAACCTGCAGATATATGCACAGGTAGGAGCTCCCGTGGGCACACAGCCTCACAGTCTAGGGCGCTGTTCACATCTATTTATTGCAGATTAAGTGGTCCATATAAAAATTAGAGTCATGTTTGATATTAATCCCATCTGTGCACAGTTGAGAAACTTTAAATTGGGGGAGGGGGGCAGGCATTGATGTTTGGATGAACGCTTAGGGGTACTTTGCACACTACGATGTCGGTGGGGTCAAATCGATAGTGACGCACATCCAGCGTCGCTGTCGATATCGTAGTGTGTAAATCCTTTATGATACAATTAACGAGCGCAAAAGCGCTGTGTGAGAAGCCGCAGGAGCGAGGAACATCTACCTGCGTCACCGCAGCTCGCGCCGGCTATGCGGAAGGGAGAAGGTGGGCGGGATGTTTACGTCCTGCTCATCTCCGCTTCTATTGGCTGCCTGCCATGTGATGTCGCTATGACGCCGCACGACTCACCCCCTGAGTAAGGAGTCTGTTCACAGGCCAGAGCGACATCGCAGGGCAGGTGAGTGCATGTGAAGCTGCCGTAGCGACAATGTTAGCCACGGCAGCGATCACAAGATATCGCGACGGGGGCGGGGCTATCGCTGCAGCGTCGGTAACACATTGTTACCGATGTCGCAGCGTGCAAAGTACCCCTTAGGCTATGTGTCCACAGAACAACATACCCACGGATCTTGCTGGGGGGGGGGGGGGTTGGATTTATCTGGATTTTCCAGATTAAACCTGTGGCTTTAAGAAGTACAGACACTCCCCATGTTATCCTATGGGACATGGGGAGTGCTGTAGCAATGGTGCGGTATGTGCAGCTGCGGAATATGCGGCAGATTTAGTGCCTTTCCACTATGGAGATACAGGGTGGGCATTCCAGTTATTTCCACAGGTTTACCGCAACAAAAAAAATGCTCCAATCCCACAGGCATGGAAATCTTCAGATTCCGGGGAGCAGCTGCGGGAAACCTGCAGCAGAAATCCACGGATAGGTTGTCCCATGGCACAGAGCCTTACACCCCCCCCCCCCCCCCCCCCCCAGCTTCACCTGTTGCCGAGCCTTATGATCATATATATCTGCACCAAATACAGAACTTGTGAACCCAGCCGCATCATCACTGGAGACTCACAGTGAGAAAGTAGAAGCGTATTTTACAATTTTTCCTCTGTTGCTGTGCAACTCCATTAGTTGCCAGCAGGTGGCAGAGCAGTCCACGCCATCAGCTGTGCAAACCTTCCAGATACCTTCTCTGGATGAGAAAACACTTAAGACAACTGCAGTGATTCACAAATACAGTAGGTTTTATTAATTAGTCAATTGACATTAATGGCTCTAAAATGCAAACTCCCCTGAAACTCTGTGCTGCTGTTTAGGTCTCCATCATGCACCATGACAAAGAAATATTACAAGATCAGTATATATTCCTGAAATACTCTGTGCTACAGTATTTAGACAAGGGAAGGATAAAGAAATCTACAAAATAATTAACGTCCTATGAAGTCGCTTGACCCCAACTCCTGTCCTGCTGAACTGAGCCAGGTGACGAGGCAACCACCAACCATCAGCTCAGTAGGCACGGGAGTCAGCGCCAGAGGGAGACGGCCAATCGGAGGGATCCGCGGGGAGCGGGCGTCTGAGCCGCGGAACTTAGCCACTGTGAACACGCGGGATCAGACAGTGTTCACAAGCCAGCTAAGCCCTGCACCTCACACACCACAAGGGGGCGGACTGGAGCCAATAACCAGGAAAGCACCAGATACACAGGGTGTGATGGCCCCATATTATGCCCAAAAGCAACCAGACACCTTGTGTGAACATAGGAAGTTAGATCCACACTGCACCCCTCCGACAACCCTGCATGATAAATAGGAGGACAAGAAGTGTTGTCATGGGGTCGCTGCAGTACATTCAGGCTTTGGAACTGAATTTCCACTAATAACTACAAAATATATCTCATCACACAACACAACATATACCTGATCCAAGTTATGTAAAAGTGTTTGGTCAGACGTCCTGCGGCACCCTCCGAGGAGCGACGCTCTGCAGAAAGTGAAGCTTACAGTTGGAAATCCCTGGCAATGTGATTTATCACTACAATAAAAGAAATCCCATGTCCAGGAATCCCCCTCCGGCAGCAACATGGGGTATGAAGGCAAGGCGGCGTCCTGCAAGGAAAGGAAAGAGTTAAGTGTGCAAACAAAATACAGAATGATTCACAAAAACAAAAAATAAATAAAAAGTTCCATCTGAATGGTGACCACAGTAACAAATAATTGGTTATTGTTCTGTGGCCACTGTATTTCACTTTAGTCAACCCCCCCCCCCCCACAAATATTTGTTTTTTGGGGGGGGTGTGATATTTTTGGAAGAATTCCTCTCTGACATCTATGACGTCTATGTAGCCTTCCCGTTGACTAGTATTGTAAAGTATGAGTCTATAGACATCACAGGATTTTTTTTTTTTTTTTAAAACCAGGCAGGAAAATGTTTTACCTCACAGAAAGAATCATCCATGATCCTGTGCTGCAATGTCTCTATTATTCTTCTGCCTCCTCCCCGGTCCAGGAGCTGTAGTATGATCAGACCATGTCCCTGTACGGTCAGACACGGCCATTACACAGCAGGGACACACAATATCAGCACAGGAACATTTTTTTTTTTTTCTTTTATAAAGTTAGAGCCAAACTAAAACTTCTCAAATCCTCTTCCCATTTCTACAGGAAATTCACCTTCCTGTCCACACGATTCTCTTCAGAAGAAGGGTCTAACACCTGGGGGCTAACAAAGTGCAAGTCATGTCTGAGGCAGATTATGAAGGAAACCCCCTTGAAATTGGGCACTGTCCAATCAGAAGTCAGCAAAGAACAATTCTGGGTATAAAACAGTTCTTGAACTTTAGTACTCTCCGTGTGCACATACCCTGCAGAGCAGCACGGCGGCGCCCCCTATAGTGCAGGATATGTGGCGACAGATTAATATGGTACTTTAATCTCTACACGTTATTGGGCTAGATACTGCATACTGAGCTGGTGCATCTAATCCTGTGATGTGATACAAAGCTCAGTACAGTATCACACACACTGCAGGATTAGATGCTCCAGCTCAGTATACAGGATCACACACGGCAGGATTAGATGCACAAACTCAGTATATAGGATCACCCACGGCAGGATTAGATGCACCAGCTCAGTATATAGGATCACCCACGGCAGGATTAGATGCACCAGCTCAGTATGCAGCATCACACTCCAGGATTAGATGCACCAGCTTAGTATACAGGATCACACACGGCAGGATTAGATGCACCAGCTCAGTATACAGGATCACACACGGCAGGATTAGATGCACCAGCTCAGTATACAGGATCACACAGGAGAGGATTAGATGCACCAGCTCAGTATACAGGATCACACAGGAGAGGATTAGATGCACCAGCTCAGTATACAGGATCACACACGGCAGGATTAGATGCACCAGCTCAGTATATAGGATCACCCACAGCAGGATTAGATGCACCAGCTCAGTATACAGGATCACACATGGCAGGATTAGATGCACCAGCTCAGTATACAGGATCACACAGGAGAGGATTAGATGCACCAGCTTAGTATACAGGATCACACACGGCAGGATTAGATGCACCAGCTCAGTATACAGGATCACACACGGCAGGATTAGATGCACCAGCTCAGTATACAGGATCACACACGGCAGGATTAGATGCACCAGCTCAGTATATAGGATCACCCACAGCAGGATTAGATGCACCAGCTCAGTATACAGGATCACACATGGCAGGATTAGATGCACCAGCTCAGTATACAGGATCACACAGGAGAGGATTAGATGCACCAGCTCAGTATACAGGATCACATATGGCAGGATTAGATACTCTAGCATAGTTTACAGGATGACACATGGAAAATCTTAGCTGCAGCAGCTCAGCAGTCAGTATCACACCCTTCCTTTACTATAGGCCACAAATCCCCAACTTCTGACCTGGAGAGCTACATTTAGATCTGAGAGGGTCTGAAGCCGCATCCAGCTCCCGGCCCGTACAGTGGCGATACCTACAGCCCCCATTACCGGTATACCGACAGCCAAAGCCTCCTACAGGCAGCACACCATCATCCAGGGGTTCCTACCATGTCCCCCCTTATTCAATCTGCTCTTCTGTGCGGGGCGACTCATAAGAGTCACCATCTGGAGACCGGCTCTGCATAGCTGTGATAGACCCGGTGCTAAAACACACAGCAGGCACATCCACGAGTCACATCGTGGGCCCGAGAGCCACAGGCTGGGGACCCCTGGTACAGGCTCTGCCCAGTATTGCCCCTCACACTGAGCCATTATCCCAGCGCTGAGCCTCAGATCGGGCAATTATGGGCCAATGGTGTCGGAGAACCTCTTTAGATACTGTCTGCAGGGCCAGTGTATCACAGCATCAGCTTAGATACACTCATTTCATAATGTCTGTCAGTAACATTACATGAGGGGATGTAGAGCTGTGAGGGTCTCCAGTGGCCCAAAATCACAGACCAACGCCGGCCCAACCTGAAGAAACTGAGGTGCTTGCCGGCCAGCATGATGTATATTCTCAGACTACGGCCTGCTGATCCTCATACTCCAAGATATAAGGCCAGATGTCCGATAATAGCTCAGAGGAAACACAGGCACATTCAGTGAGCGAGCACGACTATGGGAGAATTGGGTGAGAGCCGTCAGCTGAACCATCCTCCCGGCAGCCATGTCAGCCGACGCCTCATTCAGCATCTTACAAGCCTAGTATAGGATCTATCACCATGCAGATGGTGCGACGCCCAGTGCGGTAAGTGTTGCAATGTGGGCAATATTAGTAGTTTCCCTCTCCCCCACTTTTATTGGAAACACACCCAACGTCAAACGAACCGGACGGGTAAAGCAGCCAGGCATCTCAGGGCTGCACATGCCTATGCAGAGCGCAGTAGTCAGGAGAGCATCATCAGCTGCTGCACTCTGCGCAGATAGAGCTCAGTCTGCACAGCTGAGAACAGTCCATGAAAAAAAAAAAAAAAAATCAAAATCAGTTAATACTCTACGATGTGGCAAGGGGCAAGAAAAAAATATAATATAATATAATATAATATAATATAATATAATATAATATAATATAATATAATATAATATAATATAATATAATATAATATAATATAATATAATATAATATAATATAATATAATATAATATAATATAATATAATATAATATATATATATATATAGCACAGATGATCACAACAGTCGAAAGAGCTATATTCAGTGTGATAACTGCTACCGATCGTAATATTAAATTCTCGCAAAGCCAAATCTTTCAGGTTGCTTAAAAAATTAAGCCTTGTCAAAAAATTCGCAGCGTAATAAGTCACCAATGCTTTTATGAAAAACTAGCAACTTTCCACCAATGATCTACTGAGCAAACATTTGATTGTGTAATAATGAGCTTGTGCACATGAGAATGAAAAAAGGTTCACTTGTAAATAGGAAAAAATAAAACTCAATCATCCTGTCTAATAGGGCCTTTACTGCCTATGCAGAGCATAGCAAAAGCACCATAAAAAAAATGCTCAAATTAGAAGAAAAGTCAGAATCAAATAGGTAAACAGAAATCAAGGGCAGCAGCTTCATTGTCATCACTAAAGGAATAAATGAGCAGGAGATGTCAGAAGAGACAGACAAGCATGGTGCGGCCTCACACTCACCTATATTAGGATTTATGCAAACTTTTGGGGTTTATTCCCCTTTATTATCCATTTTTAATCAGACAATTAAGAAATAAAAAATAAATTCTAGGTTGAAAGGAAAGATAGTCAACCCAATGTATCGTGGTTGAGCCAGGGAAGGCGGGCAACTGGTTTTGTTTTTACATCACATTCATGCAAAATAGTACAGAGAAAGGAAAAAAAAACAAACAAAAAAAAACAACACTGTTCTCTTTTCAAAATAAAGTTTCTACATAAAAAACAGAAATAAAGTTGTATCTTTCACATACATAAAATGTAAAAAAAAACAAAAAAAAAAAACACCCACCATGACATGCGATCAGAACACTGATTTCTCATTTTCCCATTTTGACGATATTTCTAAATTAAAAATGCGTAAAAGTTTAAAATTGATCCCAAAAAGGTGCAGGCGCCAAAAAACGAGACAGGGGAAACATTGTGGCCTGGAGAAGCCGGCTCTGCCAGACAACAGTGCGGGATTAGTTACAGGACACACGTCACCGCTATTAAAAATTATAATCGTTCAAATGTGGCGCCCAAAATCCCTCCTGAGCCCCCGGGGCCGTGCAGGAGCCAAGAGCGAGCCCAGACGGCAGCCAGTAGACCCTGGTGAGGAGGAACGGTCAACCTGGAGCATGGCGGCCCCAAAACAGAACCGAATATAGACCGAGCTAAACAAATCCACACAAAAAATTATATTATATTATTCATATTATAAAATTATAAATTATAGAATATATTGAATATATTAAATACTAATTATATATATATATATATATATATATATATATATATATATATATATATATATATATATATATATATATATATATATATATATATATATATAATTATTCTATAAAATATAATTATATTCTATATTTATATTATGTATATTATAAATTATAGCATATATTAAATGATATATATATATATATATATATCATTTAATATATGCTATAATTTATAATATACATAATATAAATATAGAATATAATTATATATATATATATATATATATATATATATATATATATAAATATTCTATAAAATATAATTATATTCTATATTTATATTATGTATATTATAAATTATAGCATATATTAAATAAATATATATATATATATATATATATATATATATATATATATATATAAAAAATTGAAAAAGTATATGAAAATTTATATATTAAAATTATTCAACTTAAAGTTAGATGTTTGTCTCTAATAAGAGATATATAATAAAACATGCCGCACTGATGTAACCAAAGTTATGTAATGGAGGTTTATATAATGCCAGGGTTCCATTGCGGCCGCTCCTTACATCTCCACATCAGCTATCAGGATCAGGGCGCCTGACACTTGTAGTTCCACCACAGCACCATCACAATCCAAATGGGCCTGCAAGATTTTATTTTTTTTTGTTTTCTGTAAAAATCACCACTGAATGCTTATTTGCATTGCACCTAGTAAAAAAAAAAAAAAAAAAATTAAAAAAAATGTATATATTAAAAAAAGCCTAATATTTGCAATCACTTAATATATTAAAATAACGTCTATTTTTTATTTTCACAGCTGCAGAAATACAAAAATATTAGTTGCATAACCTGATATTACCATAAAAAAATATTTTAAAAATCCGCATCTCTAATTAACCGTTTATAGTAAAAATGTATTTGATTGCATTTTCTAGGAGAGGGGAAAAAATAAATAAATAAAATCCAATAACGTGTTAATGCCCCGGTGCCGCAGTTTGGAGCGCAGCTCTGGCGATGTTCCGGCGCTCGCCCCCCGGTTTGCTCCCCGGTTGTCCGCCTGTCATACTCACCCTCCGGCCGTCCCCGTGCACACACGTCCGCTGCGGCCGCCGTTCTGCCTCCAGACATAGGGAAATCCCTTTATAAGCGCCGCCTTGCGTCATCACTGCTCGTGCGATTGCAGCAGACGGGGCGGGGCATTACCGTAAACACTGGAATACGCGCCCCCGGCGGTCAGTGCCCCTATTACTACACTGCACCATGTGATCGCTAGTATTCTATAGCGCCATCATATTCCGTAGCGGTGTGCAGACCTCAGCATGCGCCCTGTTGCCCGTCAGTCTCTATGCCGCTGTTCCAGTGTAGAGCGCATACTGCAGTAATTACGGTAGTGTTACTCAGTGTATACAGACAACGCTCCAAACAGTAGCCGAGGAGAATACCGGCGCCACGCCCCGGTGACGTCACTCACTACGCTTCTCCATGGCGACAGCAAAACAAAGCTCAGACAGTGCGGGGTGGGGGAGGGGAGACGGCGGGAATCCCTCACATCCGGAGTCCTCATTAACCCTTCCCTGTACTCTGCAGAGGCTGCTGTAATACGGATGCCTTGCATGTATAGCTGCTGGAGAACTACAAGTGCCAGCACGTCCATGAAGGCGGCCTAGTGCCCCGTCCTATGGCCGCACCATGCACACTGACACTGTGACAATATCCGCCATCCTATGACCGCACCATGCACACTGACACTGTGATAATGTCCGCCATCCTATGGCCGCACCATGCACACTGACACTGTGATAATGTCCTCCGTCCTATGGCCGCACCATGCACACTGACACTGTGATAATGTCCGCCATCCTATATCCGCACCATGCACACTGACACTGTGACAATATCCGCCATCCTATGGCCGCACCATGCACACTGACACTGTGATAATATCCGCCATCCTATGACCGCACCATGCACACTGACACTGTGATAATGTCCGCCGTCCTATGACCGCACCATGCACACTGACACTGTGATAATGTCCTCCGTCCTATGGCCGCACCATGCACACTGACACTGTGATAACGTCCTCCGTCCTATGGCCGCACCATGCACACTGACACTGTGATAACGTCCTCCGTCCTATGGCCGCACCATGCACACTGACACTGTGATAATATCCGCCATCCTATGACCGCACCATGCACACTGACACTGTGATAATGTCCGCCGTCCTATGACCGCACCATGCACACTGACACTGTGATAATGTCCTCCGTCCTATGGCCGCACCATGCACACTGACACTGTGATAACGTCCTCCGTCCTATGGCCGCACCATGCACACTGACACTGTGATAACGTCCTCCGTCCTATGGCCGCACCATGCACACTGACACTGTGATAACGTCCTCCGTCCTATGGCCGCACCATGCACACTGACACTGTGATAACGTCCTCCGTCCTATGGCCGCACCATGCACACTGACACTGTGACAATATCCGCCTTCCTATGGCCGCACCATGCACACTGACACTGTGATAATGTCCGCCATCCTATGACCGCACCATGCACACTGACACTGTGATAATGTCCGCCATCCTATGGCCGCACCATGCACACTGACACTGTGACAATATCCGCCTTCCTATGGCCGCACCATGCACACTGACACTGTGACAATATCCGCCATCCTATATCCGCACCATGCACACTGACACTGTGATAACGTCCTCCGTCCTGTGGCCGCACCATGCACACTGACACTGTGACAATATCCGCCATCCTATGGCCGCACCATGCACACTGACACTGTGATAATGTCCGCCATCCTATATCCGCACCATGCACACTGACACTGTGACAATATCCGCCATCCTATGGCCGCACCATGCACACTGACACTGTGATAATATCCGCCATCCTATGACCGCACCATGCACACTGACACTGTGATAATGTCCGCCGTCCTATGACCGCACCATGCACACTGACACTGTGATAATGTCCTCCGTCCTATGGCCGCACCATGCACACTGACACTGTGATAACGTCCTCCGTCCTATGGCCGCACCATGCACACTGACACTGTGATAACGTCCTCCGTCCTATGGCCGCACCATGCACACTGACACTGTGATAACGTCCTCCGTCCTATGGCCGCACCATGCACACTGACACTGTGATAACGTCCTCCGTCCTATGGCCGCACCATGCACACTGACACTGTGACAATATCCGCCTTCCTATGGCCGCACCATGCACACTGACACTGTGATAATGTCCGCCATCCTATGACCGCACCATGCACACTGACACTGTGATAATGTCCGCCATCCTATGGCCGCACCATGCACACTGACACTGTGACAATATCCGCCTTCCTATGGCCGCACCATGCACACTGACACTGTGACAATATCCGCCATCCTATGGCCGCACCATGCACACTGACACTGTGATAATGTCCGCCATCCTATGGCCGCACCATGCACACTGACACTGTGACAATATCCGCCTTCCTATGGCCGCACCATGCACACTGACACTGTGACAATATCCGCCATCCTATGGCCGCACCATGCACACTGACACTGTGATAATGTCCTCCGTCCTATGGCCGCACCATGCACACTAACACTGTGATAATGTCCGCCGTCCTATGACCGCACCATGCACACTGACACTGTGATAATGTCCGCCATCCTATGACCGCACCATGCACACTGACACTGTGATAATGTCCGCCATCCTATGGCCGCACCATGCACACTGACACTGTGATAATATCCGCCATCCTATGACCGCACCATGCACACTGACACTGTGATAATGTCCGCCATCCTATGGCCGCACCATGCACACTGACACTGTGATAATGTCCGCCATCCTATGGCCGCACCATGCACACTGACACTGTGATAATGTCCGCCATCCTATGGCCGCACCATGCACACTGACACTGTGATAATGTCCGCCATCCTATGGCCGCACCATGCATACTGACACTGTGATAATGTCCGCCATCCTATGGCCGCACCATGCACACTGACACTGTGATAATATCCGCCATCCTATGGCCGCACCATGCACACTGACACTGTGACAATATCCGCCATCCTATGGCCGCACCATGCACACTGACACTGTGATAATGTCCTCCGTCCTATGGCCGCACCATGCACACTGACACTGTGATAATGTCCGCCATCCTATGACCGCACCATGCACACTGACACTGTGATAATGTCCGCCATCCTATGACCGCACCATGCACACTGACACTGTGATAATGTCCGCCATCCTATGGCCGCACCATGCATACTGACACTGTGATAATATCCGCCATCCTATGACCGCACCATGCACACTGACACTGTGATAATGTCCGCCATCCTATGGCCGCACCATGCACACTGACACTGTGATAATGTCCGCCATCCTATGGCCGCACCATGCACACTGACACTGTGATAATGTCCGCCATCCTATGGCCGCACCATGCACACTGACACTGTGACAATATCCGCCATCCTATATCCGCACCATGCACACTGACACTGTGATAATGTCCGCCATCCTATGGCCGCACCATGCACACTGACACTGTGATAATATCCGCCATCCTATGACCGCACCATGCACACTGACACTGTGACAATATCCGCCATCCTATATCCGCACCATGCACACTGACACTGTGATAACGTCCTCCGTCCTATGGCCGCACCATGCACACTGACACTGTGATAACGTCCTCCGTCCTATGGCCGCACCATGCACACTGACACTGTGATAACGTCCTCCGTCCTATGGCCGCACCATGCACACTGACACTGTGACAATATCCGCCTTCCTATGGCCGCACCATGCACACTGACACTGTGATAATGTCCGCCATCCTATGACCGCACCATGCACACTGACACTGTGATAATGTCCGCCATCCTATGGCCGCACCATGCACACTGACACTGTGATAATATCCGCCATCCTATGACCGCACCATGCACACTGACACTGTGATAATGTCCGCCATCCTATGGCCGCACCATGCACACTGACACTGTGATAATGTCCGCCATCCTATGGCCGCACCATGCACACTGACACTGTGATAATGTCCGCCATCCTATGGCCGCACCATGCACACTGACACTGTGATAATGTCCGCCATCCTATGGCCGCACCATGCACACTGACACTGTGATAATGTCCGCCATCCTATGGCCGCACCATGCACACTGACACTGTGATAATATCCGCCATCCTATGGCCGCACCATGCACACTGACACTGTGACAATATCCGCCATCCTATGGCCGCACCATGCACACTGACACTGTGATAATGTCCTCCGTCCTATGGCCGCACCATGCACACTGACACTGTGATAATGTCCGCCATCCTATGACCGCACCATGCACACTGACACTGTGATAATGTCCGCCATCCTATGACCGCACCATGCACACTGACACTGTGATAATGTCCGCCATCCTATGGCCGCACCATGCATACTGACACTGTGATAATATCCGCCATCCTATGACCGCACCATGCACACTGACACTGTGATAATGTCCGCCATCCTATGGCCGCACCATGCACACTGACACTGTGATAATGTCCGCCATCCTATGGCCGCACCATGCACACTGACACTGTGATAATGTCCGCCATCCTATGGCCGCACCATGCACACTGACACTGTGACAATATCCGCCATCCTATGACCGCACCATGCACACTGACACTGTGATAATGTCCACCATCCTATGGCCGCACCATGCACACTGACACTGTGATAATGTCCGCCATCCTATGGCCGCACCATGCACACTGACACTGTGATAATGTCCGCCATCCTATGGCCGCACCATGCACACTGACACTGTGACAATATCCGCCATCCTATGGCCGCACCATGCACACTGACACTGTGATAATGTCCTCCGTCCTATGGCCGCACCATGCACACTGACACTGTGATAATGTCCGCCATCCTATGACCGCACCATGCACACTGACACTGTGATAATGTCCGCCATCCTATGACCGCACCATGCACACTGACACTGTGATAATGTCCGCCATCCTATGGCCGCACCATGCACACTGACACTGTGATAATATCCGCCATCCTATGACCGCACCATGCACACTGACACTGTGATAATGTCCGCCATCCTATGGCCGCACCATGCACACTGACACTGTGATAATGTCCGCCATCCTATGGCCGCACCATGCACACTGACACTGTGATAATGTCCGCCATCCTATGGCCGCACCATGCACACTGACACTGTGACAATATCCGCCATCCTATGACCGCACCATGCACACTGACACTGTGATAATGTCCACCATCCTATGGCCGCACCATGCACACTGACACTGTGATAATGTCCGCCATCCTATGGCCGCACCATGCACACTGACACTGTGATAATGTCCGCCATCCTATGGCCGCACCATGCACACTGACACTGTGATAATGTCCGCCATCCTAAGGCCGCACCATGCACACTGACACTGTGATAATGTCCGCCATCCTATGGCCGCACCATGCACACTGACACTGTGATAATGTCCGCCATCCTATGGCCGCACCATGCACACTGACACTGTGATAATGTCCACCTTCCTATGGCCGCACCATGCACACTGACACTGTGATAATGTCCGCCGTCCTATGACCTCACCATGCACACTGACACTGTGATAATGTCCACCTTCCTATGGCCGCACCATGCACACTGACACTGTGATAATGTCCGCCTTCCTATGGCCGCACCATGCACACTGACACTGTGATAATGTCCACCTTCCTATGGCCGCACCATGCACACTGACACTGTGATAATGTCCACCTTCCTATGGCCGCACCATGCACACTGACACTGTGATAATGTCCACCTTCCTATGACCTCACCATGCACACTGACACTGTGATAATGTCCGCCTTCCTATGGCCGCACCATGCACACTGGCACTGTGATAATGTCCACCTTCCTATGGCCGCACCATGCACACTGGCACTGTGATAATGTCCACCTTCCTATGGCCGCACCATGCACACTGACACTGTGATAATGTCCGCCTTCCTATGGCCGCACCATGCACACTGACACTGTGATAATGTCCGCCGTCCTGGGTCTTGTCCGTTCTTCTCCAGTACATTTTATAAAGAACAAACGATTCTTCTTACCTTCCCGCTCCCACGACGTGCAGCGTCCTCTACAGCCGGCAGCTGACATCAGCAAATGCATGGCGGCACTGGACGGCCACTGTCGGCCCCGCCGGCCTCTGACTGGCCCCGCCACCCTCTGACTGGCCCCGCTGGCCTCTGACTGGCCCCGCCGCTCTCTGACTGGCCCCGCCGGCCTCTGACTGGCCCCGCCGCTCTCTGACTGGCCCCGCCACCCTCTGACTGGCCCCGCCGCTCTCTGACTGGCCCCGCCGCTCTCTGACTGGCCCCGCCACCCTCTGACTGGCCCCGCCACCCTTTGACTGGCCCCGCCGGCCTCTGACTGGCCCCGCCGGCCTCTGACTGGCCCCGCCACCCTCTGACTGGCCCCGCCGGCCTCTGACTGGCCCCGCCGGCCTCTGACTGGCCCCGCCGCTCTCTGACTGGCCCCGCCGCCCTCTGACTGGCCCCACCGCTCTCTGACTGGCCCCGCCACCCTTTGACTGGCCCCGCCGGCCTCTGACTGGCCCCACCAGCCTCTGACTGGCCCCGCCACCCTCTGACTGGCCCCGCCGGCCTCTGACTGGCCCCGCCACCCTCTGACTGGCCCCGCCGGCCTCTGACTGGCCCCGCCGGCCTCTGACTGGCCCCGCCGGCCTCTGACTGGCCCCGCCGCTCTCTGACTGGCCCCGCCGGCCTCTGACTGGCCCCGCCGCTCTCTGACTGGCCCCGCCGGCCTCTGGCACCGTCTCGGCAGCACAATACATTTCAGGTGAATGTGTGCCCGTTGGAAGCTGCACGAGATGCGCAGTCAGTGTGCTCCTTGGCTGCCGCACCACTCCTGGCCTCCTATATATCCCATCCGGCACTTGCCTCTCCCGGTCTCCAGTCTTGCACGCTTCTTGGGTCTTGTCCTCCGGCAGCTTTCTCCCTCAGGCCTGCACTGGTTTCCATCATCACCCATTAACAATCTTGATGGGCCTTTCCTTTGTGCCATCTCAGCTGGACCATCAGGATCTCCCTTTGCTTTGCTCGCTCCCCTGGCTCTGAGGATGTTCATTCAGTTCTGTTTACTCTTGTTTAAAAAAGCAGATCACAGACGGCACAAAACTAAAGTCATTTCAAATGGCAAATTTCTGGCTTTAAGAAACACTAAAAAAATCATGAAAACGTAATGTGCAGCCAGTAACGGTTACTTCTCAAGACCAAACGGGGGAAAAATTATGGAATCACTCAATTATGAGGAAAAAATATGGAATCATGAAAAACAAAAGAACCCTCCTATAATACATCACTAGTATTGTGTTGCTCCACCTCTGGCTTTTATAACAGCTTGCAGTCTCTGAGGCATGGACTTAATGAGTGACAAACAGTATCTTCATCAATCTGGCTCCAACTTTCTCTGATTGCTGTTGCCAGATCAGTTTTGCAGGTTGGAGCCTTGTCATGAACCATTTTCTTCAACTTCCACCAAAGATTTTCAATTGGATTGCAACTATATTGGAATAGATCCCCCTGTGTGTAATGACTCTATATAATATATAGGAATAGATCCCTCTGTGTGTAGTGACTATATAATATATAGGAATAGATCCCTCTGTGTGTAATGACTATATAATATATAGGAATAGATCAGTCTGTGTGTAATGACTCTATATAATATATAGGAATAGATCTCTCTGTGTGTAATGGCTCTATATAATATATAGGAATAAATCCCTGTGTGTAATGATTATATAATATATAGGAATAGATCCCTGTGTGTAATGACTATGTAATATATAGGAATAGATCAGTCTGTGTGTAATGACTCTATAT
>NC_134356.1:665675925-665688425 GCF_048569485.1 Anomaloglossus baeobatrachus | reverse complement strand
GCTCCTTCCAAAGTGGACAGCTTAGAAATGATTCTATCATCGACATCAGAGGGCTTGAGTCAGTTGCAGAGGGCGTGTGTCATTTGTAGAGGAAGGGTATCCGTTGCAGAGGGTGTTAGTTGCAGAGGGCGTCGGTCTGTTGCAGAGGGCGTGGGTCAGTTGCAGTGGGTGTGTGTCAGTTGTACAGGGCGTGCGTCAGTTGTAGAGGGTGGGTGTATGTTGTAGAGCGTGAGTGTCAGTTGCAGAGGACGTGTGTCAGTTGTAGAGGACAGGTATTAGTTTTAGAGGTCGAGTGTCAGTTTCAGAGGGCGGGTGTCAGTTGCACAGGGCAGGCATCAGTTACAGATAGTGTGTGTCAGTTGCAGAGAGAGGGTGTCAGCGGTAGAGGGCGGGTGTGTGTTGTAGAGGGCGATTGTCAGTTATAGAGGGCGGGTTTCAGTTGCAGAGGGCAGGTGTCAGTTGCAGAGGGTGTGTGTCAGTTGCAGAGGGCTTGTCAGTTGCAGAGGGTATGTGTCAGCTGCAGAGGGCGTGTCAGTGCAGAGGGCATGTGTCAGTTGCAGAGGGCATGTGTCATTTGCAGAGGGCATGTGTCAGTTGCAGAGGGCGTGTGTCAATTGCAGAGTGCGTCGGTCCATTGCAGAAGGCGTGGGTCAGTTGCAGAGGGGTGTGTGTCGGTTGTGGAGGGCGTGTGTCAGTTGCAGAGAGAGAGGGTGTCAGTTATAGAGGGTGGGTGTATGTTGTAGAAAGTAAGTGTCAGTTGTAGAGGGTGGTTCTCAGTTGCAGAGTAGTGATGGGCAGTCCGGCTCTTTTTGGTGATCCGGTTCCTATGGCTCCGTTCACCAAAAAGAGCCGGATCTTTCAGCTCGTTCTTGGCTCCTTATTAAATATGTGTTCACCCCAGGTGAACACATATTTAAGATTATAGAAACGCCGATAAAGCCCCGCCCACCCGTGGGTAAGCCCCACCCACTTACAAACGGCCAATTAGATTGCTGAGTGGGCGGAGTTTAGCCGCGGGTGGGCGGGGTTTTGACGGCGAAAAGAGCCGATTAGATATTTCAGCGGCTCACTGTGGGGATCCGGCTCCTGTCGTTCACAGCAGGGAGCCGGATCTTTGTGTCGGATCGTTTGCGACCGACACATCACTATTGCAGAGAGAGAATGTCAGTTGTGGAGGGCGGGTGTATGTTGTAGAGGGAAAGTGTCAGTTGTAGAGGGCGGGTGTTGCAGAGGACGTGTGTCAGTTGCAGAGGGAGGGTGTCAGTTGTAGAGGACGGGTGTCAGTTGCAGAAGGTGTGTGTCAGTTGCAGAGTGAGGGTGTCAGTAGCAGAGGGCGCGTGTCAGTTGCAGAGTGAGGGTGTCAGTAGCAGAGGGCGCGTGTCAGTTGCAGAGGGCGCGTGTCAGTTGCAGAGGGCGGGTGTCAGTTGCAGAGGGCGGGTGTCAGTTGCAGACGGCTTGTCAGTTGCAGTGGGTATGTGTCAGCTGCAGAGGGTGGGTGTCAGTTGCAGAGGACGTGTGTCAGTTGCAGATGGAGGGTGTATGTTGTAGAGGGCGAATGTCAGTTATAGAGGCTGGGTATCAGTTGCATAGGGTGGGTGTCAGTTGCAGAGGGCATGTGTCAGTTGCAGAGGGAGGGTCTCAGTTGCAGAGGGCGGGTGTCAGTTGCAGAGGGCGTGTATCAGTTGTACAGGAAGGGTGTCAGTTGCAGAGGATGTGTGTCAGTTGCAGAGGACGTGTATCAGTTGCAGAGGGGTGGTGTAAATTGCAGAGGGCGTGTGCAAGAGCCACAATACTGATTAGCGGCCAGTAGATTATAAGTGGAAACATCTTGAACTGTGTGGGATTACTGAGGAGATTGCCTCTGTGACTGTCCTGAGCAGAGGAGACCGGCATCCCGTAGAGATAGGAGGCACAGACCGCCCTAATATAGATCCAGCTGTAATCAGTTTTTTAAAAACGAACAAAAAAGTTGAGTTTGCACAACTGTTTTGCCAACGGATCTCTGCGAGATCTAACGGATCATTGCTGGACATGTGATCTCACCCAAATGCAGGAAGGTGCCGTGTGGTTGTTTAGGCGTGCCATGACGATCATGTCTTGGTCAGCAGAGATTAAACCATTGGGTTGCACAAGTGGGCACTGAGAGGTCCTAGAGAGCAGAATGCGACTGAGCCCCTCGGAGAGACCTGGGAAAGTGGCCCTAAAACGTGGACCGGCAGTGTGATTGCAAGTCCAGTGGTGCCAATGTAAAAGTGTGTGGATTGTTGCGGTTACGTTCCTGCCCCTGAACACACCGGTCATTGTATTGTTGTGTAGTGTAATGTGAATGTCTTGTTTCTTTTGTATATAATATGTTGTGTGACCTGTGAAGATAATGTGTGGATTATAATGTGATGTGTTCCTGTGATATGTAGTGTTGATAATGCAAAGTATGGCATAGACTTGTGTATAGGAACTTACCAGACTGTAGGGTAAGCAACAGTTAAGTGTTGGGACTAGCCCACAGTGGGAGTGTGCAGTGGATCAAACCGCTCGGATCCGGGGGTCGTGATCATTCGTGGCTCGTGGGTCTCCGGACCACACTCAAATGGAAAGGGAGTATTTACAGGGGATTTGGTATAGTTCGTGACGCCACCCGTGGTGTACGGTAATTGGGAGTACCGCCGCTGACGTTGGGAGTACCCGGGGTGATGGAGCGGGGCAGCTAGGTGACGTTACCCTCCATGGGTAGGGGTAGGCCCCGGGACTCTGGTGGGAGATGCAGGGACGCAGTGCAGGGGTCAGTCGGGTACTCACTCAGCAATGAAGCAGACACTGACAACAGGGTAAACCAAGTCTCTGAACGCCGTTGCCTCTCGAGGGGAGCTCGTCCAGGTCCCGTCCCCCACAGTACTGCAAGTGGTCCGTAACCTGCCTCCTGGCACTAAGTTTTAGATTGTCTGTTGTGGCCCGGTAGCTTGGAGCTGTCCGGGCCCCGTTCCCCTCTATGGCTAAGTGAAGGAGCCTGCTCTCAGGAGCTCACGCTTGGGATTTCAGTGGGCTGCTTGCTAGGAAAGCCGTATTCCCCCCGTTGCACTAGTGACCCCGATCTCTGAGCTGGTGGGAACAGTCCATAAAAGCCCCGTTCTTCGCAGGTTAATTGTCGGGTTGCCTGAAGCTTCTCCCCGACCTAGGGTCTGTGTACCCCGTCGTGCCTTCGGCCCCAGACCAGTGATAGGACCAAACTGCTGACCGTCCTCCTTGACGGGTTCCAGGCACCTAGCCTCAATCCCCAGCAATCGGGGGTCGGACTCCTCTAGGTCCAGACCACAATCTGCGACCTAGTTTACTTCTCCCCTGGGAGATTCAACTCCCAGCTTCCTCAGAGCTCCTCACAGCTCGAGGGCTACCACTGAACTCACTTGACACCTCCCACCTCCCTGTCTGACCCCTAGGTGGGCGGCCATATTCCTGCTTAAGCTGCCCACTGGTGTGCCTGACAGGTGTGGTGCAAGGTGTATATAGGATTTGTGAATGCTGGTGGAAGCAGTACTGTAGGATAGAGATCCAGAACCATGGGGGGTTGAATACTGCACGGGGAGGGCAGTTTGTGCAGTACCCTGTGACGACCTGAATAGTCCAGGGGCGTCACATTCCCCCTTGGTTAAACATAGCTCGTCCCCAGGCTACAGGACATCCAGAGGTTTATTTTTATTATTTTTTTTTAAAACTGCAAAGGTAAAAAGGAATAACATTTTTATTAACTCCTGAGAGTCTTGTAGAAACAATGAGGGGCTTATCCCCCGTCTATAAACAAACTATCTTCATGTCTGGCTGAATTTTAAGAAATTTAACCCATGCTGTTCACTGACAGAGTCCACATGGAGAGTGAACAGCGTTGAAAAAAAAACCGATCCTGAAATGGAACGGCCCCAGACAATAGGAGTCAGAGGACAGGACTCTAGCGACCGGGTCCATTAGCCGTCAAGGTAATGAGTTCATTCTAGCTGGTATGTGGCTGAAGTCCGTTGAGTAGTAAAGTGTTGGCTTCCTTGTGAGGACAAGTCGTCATCGGTTCCTGGCCAGGCGATGTCAGCAACAATATGCGGTTCCCAGCCCACACGGCACAAGTCCACACACCCAACCAGGACCACGTAGCGTGCTGGGGCGTCCCTCGCCCACGACTACTGCCCCGCCGCACACTACAGAAAAGTGGCAACGTTTGCTAAAGCCCACATAACCATGCCGGTCAGAGAGTGCAGCTATAAAGAGTGGAGGGGTACCCATCCCGTAGGCACAGGATAGGATGGCATTAGGTGACGGCCCCCGGTAATATCCCCACTATGCAGTAATTGTCAGTGCACTGTGTAATGATGACCACCCAGAGAATATCCCCTTACTGGGAACAGCCCATCCAGAGGAGCCGGGCGTCCGACCAATGGAACTTCCATGAGACATTTTTTCTGCAATACTCGATTTTCTTTGTGCTGCAGAGGGGAAGGTTACACACGTCCCTGGCGAGGATATAATGCATTGGTGTTAATCCAGGGTGAAGTCACAGAGAAGAAGAGGAGGACTTCACACCCTCTGTATCAGGATGGACGCAGGCGGAAGGACTTACACCCAAACGGATCAACATCGCACATTTATACCTTTCGGGTTTCACTTGTACATTCACAGTTATAAAATAATGGGATGGAAATACAGATGCAATACTACCATAATAATGAGAGTGCAGTGAGCATGCTCCGACTGTAAGTACTAGTCACTCACTTCTATGGGAGAGTATAGTGAGCATGCTCGAGTGGGAGAACTAGTCACTGACTTCTATGGGAGAGTGCAGTGAACATGCTCCGAGTGTGAGAAAGTCATTGACTTCTATGGGAGAGTGCAGTGAGTATGCACCGAGTGTGAGAAAGAGTCATTGACTTCTATGGGAGAGTGCAGTGAGTATGCACCGGGTGTGAGAAAGAGTCATTGGCTTCTATGGGAGAGTATAGTGAGCATGCTCTGAGTGTGAGAACTAGTCACTGACTTCTATGGGAGAGTGCAGTGAACATGCTCCGAGTGTGAGAAAGTCATTGACTTCTATGGGAGAGTGCAGTGAGTATGCACCGAGTGTGAGAAAGAGTCATTGACTTCTATGGGAGAGTGCAGTGAGTATGCACCGAGTGTGAGAAAGAGTCATTGGCTTCTATGGGAGAGTATAGTGAGCATGCTCTGAGTGTGAGAACTAGTCACTGACTTCTATGGGAGAGTGCAGTGAACATGCTCCGAGTGTGAGAAAGAGTCATTGACTTCTATGGGAGAGTGCAGTGAGTATGCACCGAGTGTGAGAAAGAGTCATTGACTTCTATGGGAGAGTGCAATGAGTATGCACCGAGTGTGAGAACGAGTCATTGACTTCTTTGTGAGAGTATAGTGAGCATGCTCTGAGTGTGAGAACTAGTCATTGATTTCTATGGAGGGTGAAATGAGCATACTCCAAGTGTGAGAACTAGTCATATACTGTTATGGGAGAGTGCAGTGAGCATGCTCCGAGTGTAAGAAATGCCGCTGACTTCTATGGGAGAGTATAGTGAGCATGCTCCAAGTTTGAGAACTAGTCAATGACTTCTATGGGAGAGTGCAGTGAGCATGCTCTGAGTGTGAGAACTAGTCACTAACTTCTATGGGAGAGTGCAGTGAGCATGCTCCGAGTGTGAGAACTAGTCACTAACTTCTATGGGAGAGTGCAGTGAACATGCTCCGAGTGTGAGAACTAGTCACTGACTTCTATGGGATAGTGTAGTGAGCATGCTCCGAGTGTGAGAACTAGTCACTAACTTCTATGGGAGAGTGCAGTGAACATGCTCTGAGTGTGAGAACTAGTCACTAACTTCTATGGGAGAGTGCAGTGAGCATGCTCTGAGTGTGAGAACTAGTCACTAACTTCTATGGGAGAGTGCAGTGAGCATGCTCTGAGTGTGAGAACTAGTCACTAACTTCTATGGGAGAGTGCAGTGAGCATGCTCCGAGTGTGAGAACTAGTCACTAACTTCTATGGGAGAGTGCAGTGAACATGCTCCGAGTGTGAGAACTAGTCACTGACTTCTATGGGATAGTGTAGTGAGCATGCTCCGAGTGTGAGAACTAGTCACATGATGTGACTTCTATGGGAGAGTATAGTGAGCATGCTCCAAGTTTGAGAACTAGTCACTGACTTCTATGGAAGAGAGCAGTGCTCATGCTCCAAGTGTGAGAACTAGTCACTGACTTCTATGGGAGAGAGCAGTGAGCATACACAGAGTGTGAGAAAGAGTTATTGACTTCTATGGGAGAGTGAAGTGAGTATGCACCAAGTGTGAGAAAGAGTCATTGACTTCTATGGGAGAGTGCAGTGAGTATGTACCGAGTGTGAGAACGAGTCATTGACTTCTATGGGAGAGTATAGTGAGCATGCTCTGAGTGTGAGGACTAGTCATTAACTTCCATGGAGGGTGAAATGAGCATGCTCCAAGAGTGAGAACTAGCCATTGACTGTTATGAGAGAGTGCAGTGAGCATGCTCCGAGTGTGAGAAATGCCGCTGACTTCTATGGGAGAGTGTGTTGAGCATGCTCCGAGTATGAGAACTAGTCATTGACTTCTATGGGAGAGTGTGTTGAGCATACTCCGAGTATGAGAACTAGTCATTGACTTCTATGGGAGAGTGTGTTGAGCATGCTCCGAGTATGAGAACCAGTCATTAACTTCTAAGGGAGAGTGCAGTGAGCATGCTTTGTGTTATACACAATAATGGAGGTGCAGGGAGTATGGGAGCTTTCTGGACCCTCCGTGTCAGTGAGCTGTCGGGCCAGTGGTCCGTGTTTGGGTGTTGATGCAGTAAGTGATGGTGCAGTCGGGATATCTGTGACCTGAGGTTTTGGGTTGGTCGGTTTCATGGCTCCAGTCTTTTTCTATACAAAGGAGCAGCCGCCAGTTCATTAATAAATACAAAGACTTTATGGCCACTGAGCGGCAGGTGTCAAACAATGCGGATTACCGCTGAGGTCGTAAAGACAGGTAACATTTCCTGGGAAGTCGTGGGAGCCGTGAGTCATCTGCCATGAGGGGTCAGAATGGCGCTAATTAGCCCTGGAAAGCGCCAATGAGACGCCAATGACCCCTATTATTCTGTATGGAGGGCTATGTGGGGCCATTATTCTGTATAGAGGGCTATGTGGGGCCATTATTCTGTATGGAGGGCTATGTGGGGCCCATTATTCTGTATGGAGGGCTATGTGGGGTCCATCATTCTGTATGGAGGGCTATGTGGGGCCCATTATTCTGTATGGAGGGCTATGTGGGGCCCATTATTCTGTATGGAGGGCTATGTGGGGCCATTATTCTGTATAGAGGGCTATGTGGGGCCCATTATTCTGTATGGAGGGCTATGTGAGGCCATTATTCTGTATGGAGGGCTATGTGAGGCCATTATTCTGTATGGAGGGCTATGTGGGGCCATTATTCTGTATGGAGGGCTATGTGGGGCCCATTATTCTGTATGGAGGGCTATGTGGGGTCCATCATTCTGTATGGAGGGCTATGTGGGGTCCATCATTCTGTATGGAGGGCTATGTGGGGCCATTATTCTGTATGGAGGACTATGTGGGGCCCAATATTCTGTATGGAGGGCTATGTGGGGCCCATTATTCTGTATGGAGGACTATGTGGGGCCCATTATTCTGTATGGAGGGCTATGTGGGGCCCATTATTCTGTATGGAGGGCTATGTGGGGTCCATTATTCTGTATGGAGGGCTATGTGGGGTCCATTATTCTGTATGGAGGGCTATGTGGGGCCCATTATTCTGTATGGAGGGCTATGTGGGGCCCATTATTCTGTATGGAGGGCTATGTGGGGCTCATTATTCTGTATGGAGGACTATGTGGGGTCCATTATTCTGTATGGAGGGCTATGTGGGTCCATTATTCTGTATGGAGGACTATGTGGGGCCCATTATTCTGTATGGAGGGCTATGTGGGGCTATTATTCTGTATGGAGGGCTATGTGGGGCCCATTATTCTGTATGGAGGACTATGTGGGGCCCATTATTCTGTATGGAGGGCTATGTGGGGTCCATCATTCTGTATGGAGGGCTATGTGGGGTCCATCATTCTGTATGGAGGGCTATGTGGGGTCCATTATTCTGTATTGAGGGCTATGTGGGGTCATTATTCTGTATGGAGGGCTATGTGGGGTCCATCATTCTGTATGGAGGGCTATGTGGGGCCATTATTCTGTATGGAGGACTATGTGGGTCCCATTATTCTGTATGGAGGGCTATGTGGGGTCCATTATTCTGTATGGAGGGCTATGTGGGGCTCATTATTCTGTATGGAGGGCTATGTGGGTCCATTATTCTGTATGGAGGGCTATGTGGGGCCCATTATTCTGTATGGAGGGCTATGTGGGGTCCATCATTCTGTGTTGAGGGCTATGTGGGGCCCATTATTCTGTATGGAGGGCTATGTGGGGCTCATTATTCTGTATGGAGGGCTATGTGGGTCCATTATTCTGTATGGAGGGCTATGTGGGGCCATTATTCTGTATGGAGGGCTATGTGGGGCCCATTATTCTGTATGGAGGGCTATGTGGGGCACATTATTCTGTATGGAGGGCTATGTGGGGTCCATTATTCTGTATGGAGGGCTATGTGGGGCCCATTATTCTGTATGGAGGACTATGTGGGGCCCATTATTATGTATGGAGGACTATGTGGGGTCCATTATTCTGTATGGAGGGCTATGTGGAGCCCATTATTCTGTATGGAAAGCTATGTGGGGTCCATTATTATGTATGGAGGACTATGTGGGGCCCATTATTCTGTATGGAGGGCTATGTGGGGCCCATTATTCTGTATGGAGGACTATGTGGGGCCCATTATTCTGTATGGAAAGCTATGTGGGGTCCATTATTATGTTTGGAGAACTATGTTTGGCCCATTATTCTGTATGTAGAACTATGTGGGGCCCATTATTCTGTATGGAGGGCTATGCGGGGACTATTATTCTGTATGGAGGACTATGTGGGTCCATTATTCTGTATGGAGGGCTATGTGGGGCCATTATTCTGTATGGAGGGCTATGTGGGGCCATTATTCTGTATGGAGGGCTATGTGGGGCCATTATTCTGTATGGAGGGCTATGTGGGGTCATTATTCTGTATGGAGGGCTATGTGGGGTCCATCATTCTGTATGGACGGCTATGTGGGGCCATTATTCTGTATGGAGGGCTATGTGGGGCCCATTATTCTGTATGGAGGGCTATGTGGGGTCATTATTCTGTATGGAGGGCTATGTGGGGCCCATTATTCTGTATGGAGGGCTATGTGGGGCCCATTATTCTGTATGGAGGGCTATGTGGGGCCATTATTCTGTATGGAGGGCTATGTGGGGCCATTATTCTGTATGGAGGGCTATGTGGGGTCCATCATTCTATATGGAGGGCTATGTGGGGCCCATTATTCTGTATGGAGGACTATGTGGGGCCCATTATTCTGTATGGAGGACTATGTGGGTCCCATTATTCTGTATGGAGGGCTATGTGGGGTCCATTATTCTGTATGGAGGGCTATGTGGGGCTCATTATTCTGTATGGAGGGCTATGTGGGTCCATTATTCTGTATGGAGGGCTATGTGGGGCCCATTATTCTGTATGGAGGGCTATGTGGGGTCCATCATTCTGTGTTGAGGGCTATGTGGGGCCCATTATTCTGTATGGAGGGCTATGTGGGGCCCATTATTCTGTATGGAGGGCTATGTGGGGCACATTATTCTGTATGGAGGGCTATGTGGGGTCCATTATTCTGTATGGAGGGCTATGTGGGGCCCATTATTCTGTATGGAGGACTATGTGGGGCCCATTATTATGTATGGAGGACTATGTGGGGTCCATTATTCTGTATGGAGGACTATGTGGGGCCCATTATTCTGTATGGAGGACTATGTGGGGCCCATTATTATGTATGGAGGACTATGTGGGGTCCATTATTCTGTATGGAGGGCTATGTGGAGCCCATTATTCTGTATGGAAAGCTATGTGGGGTCCATTATTATGTATGGAGGACTATGTGGGGCCCATTATTCTGTATGGAGGGCTATGTGGGGCCCATTATTCTGTATGGAGGACTATGTGGGGCCCATTCATTATTCTGTATGGAGAACTATGTGGGGCCCATTATTCTGTATGGAGGGCTATGCGGGGACTATTATTCTGTATGGAGGACTATGTGGGTCCATTATTCTGTATGGAGGGCTATGTGGGGCCCATTATTCTGTATGGAGGACTATGTGGGGTCCATTATTCTGTATGGAGGGCTATGTGGGTCCATTATTCTGTATGGAGGGCTATGTGGGGCCCATTTTTCTGTATGGAGGGCTATGTGGGGCCCATTATTCTGTATGGAGGACTATGTGGGGCCCATTATTCTGTATGGAGGACTATGTGGGGCCCATTATACTGTATTTTCGGACTATGTGGGGCCCATTATTCTGTATGGTGGGCTATGTGGGGCCCATTATTCTGTATGGAGGACTATGTGGAGCCCATTATTCTGTATGGAGGGCTATGTGGGGCCCATTATACTGTATTTTCGGACTATGTGGGGCCCATTATTCTGTATGGAGGGCTATGTGGGGCCCATTATTCTGTATGGAGGACTATGTGGGGCTCATTATTCTGTATGGAGGACTATGTGGGGTCTATTATTCTGTATGGAGGGCTATGTGGGGTCCATTCTTCTGTATGGAGGGCTATGTGGGGCTCATTATTCTGTATGGAGGACTATGTGGGGTCCATTATTCTGTATGGAGGGCTATGTGGGGTCCATTATTCTGTATGGAGGGCTATGTGGGGCTCATTATTCTGTATGGAGGGCTATGTGGGGCCCATTATTCTGTATGGAGGGCTATGTGGGGTCCATTTTTCTGTATGGAGGGCTATGTGGGGCCCATTATTCTGTATGGAGGGCTATGTGGGGCCCATTATTCTGTATGGAGGGCTATGTGGGGTCCATTATTCTGTATGGAGGGCTATGTGTGGCCCATTATTCTGTATGGAGGGCTATGTGGGGCCCATTATTCTGTATGGAGGGCTATGTGAGGCCATTATTCTGTATGGAGGACTATGTGGGGTCCATTATTCTGTATGGAGGGCTATGTGGGTCCATTATTCTGTATGGAGGGCTATGTGGGGCCCATTATTCTGTATGGAGGGCTATGTGGGGCCCATTATTCTGTATGGAGGACTATGTGGGGCCCATTATTCTGTATGGAGGACTATGTGGGGCCCATTATACTGTATTTTCGGACTATGTGGGGTCCATTATTCTGTATGGAGGGCTATGTGGGGCTCATTATTCTGTATGGAGGGCTATGTGGGGCCCATTATTCTGTATGGAGGGCTATGTGGGGTCCATTTTTCTGTATGGAGGGCTATGTGGGGCCCATTATTCTGTATGGAGGGCTATGTGGGGTCCATTTTTCTGTATGGAGGGCTATGTGGGGCCCATTATTCTGTATGGAGGGCTATGTGGGGCCCATTATTCTGTATGGAGGGCTATGTGGGGCCCATTATTCTGTATGGAGGGCTATGTGGGGTCCATTATTCTGTATGGAGGGCTATGTGTGGCCCATTATTCTGTATGGAGGGCTATGTGGGGCCCATTATTCTGTATGGAGGACTATGTGGGGTCCATCATTCTGTATGGAAGGCTATGTGGGGCCATTACACTATATGGAGGGCTATGCGGGGCCCATTATTCTGTATGGAGGGCTATGTGGGGTTCATTATTCTGTTTGGAGGGCTATGTGGGGTCCATCATTCTGTATGGAGGGCTATGTGGGGCCATTACACTATATGGAGGGCTATGTGGGGACTATTATTCTGTATGGAGGCATCTGTGGCTAGTACTCTGATATATGCTAGTGCATGCCCTCATAATCTCCCGCATCGACTACTGCAACATCCTCCTCTGTGGTCTCCCTGCTAACACACTCGCCCCTCTCCAGTCCATCCTTAACTCTGCTGCCCGAATGATCCACCTCTCTCCTCAATACCACCCCGCTTCTCCTCTCTGCAAGACCCTCCACTGGCTCCCAATCGTCTATCGTATCCAATTCAAACTACTAACCCTGACCTACAAAGCTATCCATAATCTGTCTCCTCCATATATCTCTGAACTAATCTCTCGCTACACTCCAAAACGTAACCTCCGGTCCTCCCAAGATCTCCTTCTCTCCTCCTCTCTCATTCGCTCCTCATGCAACCGACTCCAAGACTTCTCCCGAGCATCCCCAGTCTCCTGGAACTCACTGCCTCAACACATCAGACTATCTACTACACTTGCAAACTTCAAACGGACTCTGAAAACTCATCTGTTCAGAAATGCCTATAATCTACAATGACGCCACTGCCCCACCATCGTGCGGAGCTGCCGCCCCACCACCGTGCGGAGCTGCCGCCCCACCCCCGTGCGGAGCTGCCGCCCCACCACCGTGCG
>NC_134356.1:665530925-665670925 GCF_048569485.1 Anomaloglossus baeobatrachus | reverse complement strand
CACGAACATTCATCCACTGTAAATATCCCCTTACATTTGAAGTGGCTGCAAGCCCCGGGTCCGGAGACCATCGAGCCACAGCAACCCCGGATCCGAGCAGTTCGACTGCTGCTGGGGCGGCACATTAACACCCTTGAAATTGTTCCAGAAAACGAAGTATTTCACACCGAAAATTATTCCAGTTACACTTGTTTATTTTCTTTGTGTGTATTGGAACAACACAACAAATAAAAGAAAAAAAATGCAAATTGGACATAATTTCACATAAACCCCTAATAAAGGGCCAAACAAATTGTGCGTAAGCAACTTTGTTTCCAGCATGTGATGCTCATGCAAATAACAGGTGTGGGCAATAAGAAAATCAGACCTGAAACCAGATAAAAAGAGGAGAAGTTGACTCACTCTATGCATTGTGTGCCTGTGTGTGCTACACTAAGCATGGAGAACAGAAAGAGGAGAAAACTGTCTGAGGAGAGGAGAACCAAAACTGCTTAAAAATATCAACAATCTCATGGTTACAAGTCCATCTCCAAAGATCTTGATGTTCCTTTGCCAACAGTGCACAAGATAATCACGAATACAACCCATGGCACTGTAACTAATCTCCCTGGACATCAGAGAAAATTAATGAAAGGTTATAATGCAGGATAGTCCAGACGATGGATAAGCCGCCCCTATCAAGTGCCAAAGAAATTCCAGCTGTCGTCCTGCAGGCTCAGGAGGCATCAATGTCAGCGTGAGCGATTCATCCCCATCTGAATGAAATTAAAAGCTATGGAGGAGACCCAGGATGACTGCACTGCTGACACAGAGACATACAAAAACTAGAATGCAGTTTGCTAAAATGTATGTGAGTAGCAAAAATCCTTCTTGAAAAGCGTCTTATGGACATAAGAGGTCAAGATAGAGCTTTCGGGTAAAGCACATCAGTCTACTGTTTACTGAAAACGTAATGAGGCTACAAAGAAAAGAGCATAAGACCTACAGTTAGGTATGGTGGAGGTCAGAGATGTTTTAGGGTTGTCTTGCTGCCTCTGACACTGGGGGCCTTGACTGTGTGCAAAACATCATGAAATCTGAAGATTATCAAAGGATTTTGGGTGGTTATGTAGAGCCCAGTGTCAGAAAGTTGGGATTGTGTAATAGGTCAGGGGTCGTCCAGAAGGAAAATGACCCCAAACACTTCAAGTAGCCCCCAGAAATTGATAGAAACAAAGCACTGGAGATTTCTTAAGTGGCAGCAATGGTCCGGATCTAAATCCCATTGACACCTGTGGAGAGATCTTAAAATTACTGTTGGGAGAAGAGAAGACGCCTCAGATATGAGGGACCTGGAGCAGATTATAAAGAAGAGTCCGAGATTCCAGGTGAGAGGAGTAAAGGGTGCTTTACCCGCTGCGACATCGCTAACGATATATCGTCACGGTGTTAGTGACGCACATCTGGAGTCATAAGTGACATCGCAGCGTGTGACAGGAGCGACGATCAATGATCGCAAAAACGGCAAAAATCGTTGATCGTTGACACGTCGCTCCTTTCATAATATCGTTGGTGGTACATGCCGCTGGTTGTTCCTCGTTCCTGCGGCAGCACACATCGCTACGTGTGACACCGCAGGAACGACAAACATCTCCTTACCTGCGTCCACCGGCAATGAGGAAGGAAGGAGGTGGGCGGCATGTTCCGGACGCTCATCTCTGCCCCCCTTTTTTTCTGATTTTTTTTGTGTTGCTCCAATACACACAGGATATAAACCTGTGTATAACAAAACGTGTAATTGTAATCATTTTCTGGGAGAAATACTTCATTTTCGGGAACAATTTAAAGGGTGCCAATACTTTCAGCCATGACTGTATAATTATATACAGAAGATGCCGAGGTTATAGCAGCCATACATACTGTATACAATGATATAATACATCATAGCTGGTCGTGGCTCCAATAGCTCCTCAGCACACACTGTGCCACCTCCATTACTGACACTGCCATTGTCTGGTGCCACGCACCAGGACCCAGCTGCAAACTGCTCTGGGCAGGCAGCGACTGTTCACTGGCACCGCTGCTGCTGACTCACTGCTGGAGAATCTGCCATCCCGTGACTCACGGCCTGGGTGGGGACGCACAGATATATATATACACAGACATATGTGTGTAGTACATACGATGGATAGATAGATAGAGGGATAGATAGATAGATAGATAGATAGATAGAGGGATAGATAGATAGATAGATAGATAGAGGGATAGATAGATAGATAGAGGGATAGATAGAGGGATAGATAGATAGATAGATAGATAGATAGATAGATAGATAGATAGATAGATAGATAGATAGATAGATAGATAGAGGGATAGATAGATAGATAGATAGATAGATAGATAGATAGATAGATAGATAGATAGATAGATAGATAGATAGATAGATAGATAGAGGGATAGATAGAGGGATAGAGGGATAGATAGATAGATAGATAGATAGATAGATAGATAGATAGATAGATAGATAGATAGATAGATAGATAGATAGAGGGATAGATAGATAGATAGAGGGATAGATAGATAGAGGGATAGAGGGATAGATAGATAGATAGATAGATAGATAGATAGATAGAGGGATAGATAGATAGATAGATAGATAGAGGGATAGATAGATAGAGGGATAGATAGATAGATAGATAGAGGGATAGATAGATAGATAGAGGGATAGATAGATAGATAGAGGGATAGATAGATAGAGGGATAGATAGATAGATAGATAGATAGAGGGATAGATAGATAGATAGATAGATAGATAGATAGATAGATAGATAGATAGATAGATAGATAGATAGATAGATAGATAGAGGGATAGATAGATAGATAGATAGATAGATAGATAGAGGGATAGATAGATAGATAGATAGAGGGATAGATAGATAGATAGAGGGATAGATAGATAGATAGATAGAGGGATAGATAGATAGAGGGATAGATAGATAGATAGACAGATAGAGGGATAGATAGATAGAGGGATAGATAGAGGGATAGTTAGAGGGATAGATAGATAGATAGATAGAGGGATAGATAGAGTGATAGATAGATAGAGGGATAGATAGATAGATAGATAGATAGATAGATAGATAGATAGATAGAGGGATAGATAGATAGATAGATAGATAGATAGATAGATAGAGGGATAGATAGATAGATAGATAGATAGATAGAGGGATACATAGAGGGATAGATAGATAGATAGAGGGATAGATAGATAGATAGATAGATAGATAGAGGGATAGATAGATAGATAGATAGATAGATAGAGGGATAGATAGATAGAGGGATAGATAGATAGAGGGATAGATAGATAGAGGGATAGATAGATAGATAGATAGATAGATAGATAGATAGAGGGATAGATATATAGAGGGATAGATAGATAGATAGATAGATAGATAGAGGGATAGATAGATAGATAGATAGAGGGATAGATAGATAGATAGATAGAGGGATAGTTAGAGGGATAGATAGATAGATAGATAGAGGGATAGATAGAGTGATAGATAGATAGAGGGATAGATAGATAGATAGATAGATAGATAGATAGATAGATAGATAGATAGAGGGATAGATAGATAGATAGATAGAGGGATAGATAGATAGAGGGATAGATAGATAGATAGAGAGATAGATAGAGGGATAGATAGAGGGATAGATAGATAGATAGATAGAGGGATAGATAGAGGGATAGATAGATAGATAGATAGATAGATAGATAGAGGGATAGATAGATAGATAGATAGATAGATAGATAGATAGATAGATAGATAGATAGATAGATAGATAGATAGAGGGATAGATAGATAGAGGGATAGATAGATAGATAGATAGATAGATAGATAGATAGATAGATAGATAGAGGGATAGATAGATAGATAGATAGATAGATAGATAGATAGAGGGATAGATAGATAGAGGGATAGATAGATAGAGGGATAGATAGATAGATAGATAGATAGATAGATAGAGGGATAGATAGATAGATAGATAGATAGATAGATAGAGGGATAGATAGAGGGATAGATAGATAGAGGGATAGATAGATAGAGGGATAGATAGATAGAGGGATAGATAGATAGAGGGATAGAGGGATAGATAGATAGATAGATAGAGGGATAGATAGATAGATAGATAGATAGATAGATAGATAGATAATGGATAGATAGATAGATAGATAGATAGATAGAGGGATAGATAGATAGCTAGATAGAGGGATAGATAGATAGATAGAGGGATAGATAGATAGATAGAGGGATAGATAGATAGATAGATAGATAGATAGATAGATAGATAGATAGATAGATAGATAGAGGGATAGATAGATAGAGGGATAGATAGATAGATAGATAGATAGATAGATAGAGGGATAGATAGATAGAGGGATAGATAGATAGAGGGATAGATAGATAGATAGATAGATAGATAGATAGATAGAGGGATAGATAGATAGATAGAGGGATACATAGATAGATAGATAGATAGAGGGATAGATAGATAGATAGAGGGATAGATAGATAGATAGATAGATAGATAGATAGATAGATAGATAGAGGGATAGATAGAGGGATAGATAGATAGATAGATAGATAGATAGATAGATAGATAGATAGAGGGATAGATAGATAGATAGATAGATAGATAGATAGATAGATAGATAGATAGAGGGATAGATAGATAGAGGGATAGATAGATAGATAGATAGATAGATAGATAGAGGGATAGATAAATAGATAGATAGATAGATAGATAGATAGATAGATAGATAGAGGGATAGATAGATAGAGGGATAGATAAATAGATAGATAGATAGATAGATAGATAGATAGAGGGATAGAGGGATAGAGGGATAGATAGATAGATAGATAGATAGATAGATAGATAGATAGATAGATAGAGGGATAGAGGGATAGAGGGATAGATAGAGGGATAGATAGATAGATAGGTCATGTGCCTGTTGTGATTCTCTTCTTCCAAAACTGATTATAGCAATCTACTAGTGCATGTAATAATGTTAACTACAGGTCTCAAAAATATTATTTTTCCGTTAGCCCCTTCCTGCTCAAGCCCCCCATAAATAATACTGACCCCTACACTGCAGTGCCCCCAGAGTAGGTGTTCTCCCCACAGTGCCGGTGCGGTGCCCGTGCCCCCCGAGCAGTGCAGGGCAGGGGAAGGTGTTGCTCTCTGTGCCCCAGTTGGAGAGCGGCACTGACACTCCCTGTACTAATATTCTCCTGACGTCGGTGTTTCCTATTTCTGATTAATGGTTTGAGTCTTGCCAAGAGCCAAGATAAACAAGCGGGAAAATCTGAGGTTTCCTTACTTCTCAGCGTGCCAAAAAGGGAGACTGCAGCTCATTAAACCGCACCCACCGTGTACTACTACACCGCACCATTGTGGAGCCGGACCCGACCCACTGCCGTCTTGCATCACCTACACGTGGAAGAGATTCAAAAACAGTCAGCCAAGGCCGAAACCAGACAACTTTCATCTTTTGGAAGCCGCTTCTTCACCATCAGTGAGATGTCGTCTAAAGGAACAGCGGCCATTGTTCTGGAGACATTATGTTAAGGTGAAAGGTAAAACGAATGCAGAAAATGACAGCGAAAACCTGCAAAAGAACAACAGGAAAAATGACTTTCCTGCAAATAAAACAAAGACTGGAGATACACTGAAGATCAAAATTAGAGAACAACACACACTTTCCTAAATATCGCGGTCATTGTGCCGTCCTATGTGATTATATCCTGACATGAGGAAACCCGCAGGATTTTCCGCTTGTTTCATAAATAGAATTTATTCCAAAGCACATAATAAAAATGTAAATGAGATAAATGTAAAAGACACGGATCACAAATGGAGAACACTTTCAGATCCCTGCAAGTTATTGGTGTTAACCTGGCACCTGGTGTTAATTTCCTTAATTATCTGACAAACCCTATGTAACTGGCAGCCGAACTTTCCATGTTGAACTGACTATGCCATTCCAAAGTGACTGAAATCCTCCGGCAGAAGGTTATCCAGATTAAGGCCAAAGGGGTGACCCTATCAGTCATAGCAAGAGAAGTTGGTCGTTCCAAGTCTGTGATTTTGAGAATATTGCATGTTTACAACATCACAAACTCTTTTAAGTTCCCCAAATAGGCTGGTCGCCCTCGAAAGCCAAATGCAAGAGAGGACAGGACAATGCCAAAACTCTCCATGGGTAATCGTTTCACCACTGCAGCTGGAATTGCTCACCAGTTCAGCACTATACAGGGTAAAGATCTGTCTCGCCATACAGTGTCACAACGTGTAAGAGCATTAGGACTGAAAGCCGACTCTGCAGTGACCAAACCTCTCATTAGCAGAAAGAATCACAAGGCTAGACTCACCTTTGGTGAGGAGCATGTTGTGTGGACAGATGAGAAGTGTCCACAGTTCATTTTCGTGATGAAAGCAAGTTTCATTTATTTGGGTCTGATGGGAAACATTATGTTCTTTGACAAACTGGGGAAAGACTGAACCCCAAAGTGTGTTAAGAAGTCAATGAAAGGTGGTGGAAGAAGGGTCATGGTTTGGGGAATGTTTTCTGCAGCAGGAGTTGGACCTCTCATACAGCTACATGGCAGAGTGAAGGCAAGTCTGGATCAGAACCTTCTTCAACAACACGTGGTTCCTTACTTGTGTTCATCACTCAATCAGCCAGCAATTTTCATGCAGGACAATGCCCCCTGTCACACAGCAAAATGGAGAAAGCAGTTCCTTGAAAAAGAAAACATTGAAATAATGAAAAAGCCACACACAGTCCTGATCTAAACCCAATAGAAAACCTCTGGAAAATCCTTGGTGACAAAGTTATGGCCAAGAAATCCACAACAGTCAAAGAACTGTGGAAGAGACTGGAAGAAGAGTGGACCAAAACCACACCAGAGCAGTGTGAGAGACTAGTGATGTCCTGTGGCCGCAGATGTTTTGAAGTCATTCACAGCGACGGCCGGTGCACATCCTACTGATCGGTGACTGTTGTTACCTGCAGAACATTTACTGATCATCTCTCTCTGTGCTACAGTCATTGCTGTTCTCTAATTATCATCATCACGTTTTGGGAAAAGTAAAGGTTTTATAGCAATAAACTTTGGATCTTTTGTAAAACCCTGTTCTAGTGGCATGGTGCACCCCTTACAAAAGACATTGCGCTCTAATTTTGATCTCCAAGTTGTCATTTCCAAGGTTTTACCTCCCCATCAGTGCAGATTCTGAGCAGTGCCCTTTTAGCCTAAGGAAGAAATCTCGTCATATTCTCACTCTGATTTGCTTTTAAAATTGATGTTGGGGAGAAAAAAAATCTAAGGAGCGTGAATACTTTTTACTTTCTACAGCGAAGAGGTCTCCAGAAGAGTCATCTCTGTGATTTTCATCACTGATTGCTGAGAACAACAGTCTCCCACGGCTAATGACCTGAACTCACAACAATGCGCAAGATACGACAATTACCAATTACGTGCTGCATGGGCTGTGCCGAAACACGCTTCCACTTATCCACGGCTGATGTCATCCTTCTGGCACCAGCCAATGATTTGCATGAAGATGAACAGAATTAATAAGTGGAAGACAATTTTACCAGTTGCTTCTAATGGGCCGGAAACATGCTGTGTCACTCTGAGTCTTCCGATTTCATATATATATATATATATATATATATATATATATATATATATATATATATATATATATACACACAATACTGTGCAGATGTGTTACCAGGTGTGGAAAAGCTCCTGCACAGTGAGAATGCCATTGAAAATAGAAATGTTAATAATTTAATTTTATCAATGAACAAACGAGAAATCTAAGTCAGATCAGTATTTGGTGACAGCCTCTCGTCTTCATCACTTCTTCTATGTACACAGTATTTGAAGGATCTCAGAAGGAAGATTGTTCCAAACATCTTTGAGACCTGACCCCAGAACTTCTGTGGATGTCGCTTGTGCGGATCCTTCAGTCTCTTGATCCCACACACATGGGATAATGTGAGATCGGGGCTCTGTGTGGGCCGGATCATCACCTTAGGGCTCTGCAGGGGCCAGATCATCACCTCAGGGCTCTGCAGGGGCTGGATCATCACCTCAGGGCTCTGCAGGGGCTGGATCATCACCTCAGGGCTCTGCAGGGGCTGGATCATCACCTCAGGGCTCTGCAGGGGCTGGATCATCACCTCAGGGCTCTGCAGGGGCAGGATCATCACCACAGGGCTCTGCAGGGGCAGGATCATCAACTCTTGGCTCTGTGGGGATTGGATCATCACCTCAGGGCTCTGCAGGGGCAGGATCATCACCACAGGGCTCTGCAGGGGCAGGATCATCACCTCAGGGCAGGATAATCACCTCAGGGCTCTGCAGGGGCTGGATCATCACCTCAGGCTCTGCAAGGGCAGGATCATCAACTCATGGCTCTGTGGGGGTCGGATCATCACCTCAGGGCTCTGCAGGGGCCGGATCATCACCTCAGGGCTCTGCAGGTGCAGGATTATCACCTCAGGGCTCTGCAGGGGCCGGATCATCACCTCAGGGCTCTGCAGGTGCAGGATTATCACCTCAGGGCTCTGCAGGGGCCAGATCATCACCTCATGGCTCTGTGGGGGTCGGATCATCACCTCAGGGCACTGCAGGGGCCGGATCATCACCTCATGGCTCTGTGGGGGTCCTGTCATCACCTTAGGGCACTGCAGGGGCCGGATCATCACCTCAGGGTTTTGTGTGGGGCCAGGTCATCTCTTCAGGGCTTTGTAGGGGCCGGATCATCACCTCATGGCTCTGTGGGGGTCCTGTCATCACCTCAGGGCACTGCGGGGGCAGGATAATCACCTCAGGGTTTTGTGTGGGGCCAGGTCATCTCTTCAGGGCTTTGTAGGGACTGGATCATCACCTCAGGGCTCTGAGGGGGCAGGATCATCACATTAGGGCTCTGTAGGGGCCAGATCATCACCTCAGAGCTCTGCGGGGGCCAGATCATCACCACCAGGATTCCTCATCTTTAATGATATTGGCTGTATGTTTGCCATCTTTTTCCTGTTGCAGAATAAATTTGGAGCCAATCAGACGCCTTCCTGGTGGTACTGCATGATGGATAAGTATCTGCCTGTATTTCTCAGCATTGAGGACACCTAGTAACTAACAACATTGAGGACCGTAGATGCCAAGGAAACTTAGTGCAGCAGATGATCATAATTTCCCTTTGTAATCAGATGTGCAGCGGAGCTATTACAGCTGAAGCGGCACTGCACATAATGGCTGAGACAGGGGAGTAGACCCACAATGAACCTGGGCTTACCCTGGAGGAGTGTGACTAAGTGCCTACCGGGTATTAACCAGTGCCTCTGATGGTGACGATGGACATGGGTGCCAGTAGACACCAAGTACCACTCTAAAGCAGTCCACTGGTCCATAGTAGGTAGGTTGGACAGAGTTGGGGCCGCAGGCTGGAGTCTGGACTGTCAGAAGGCAAGACGTGGTAGGAACTGCAGGTGGGACAGGTTCAGATACAGGTGTAGCCAGGACCACACGCACAGGTAGGACAGAGTCACAGGACGGATGCAGTTACTGAACGGCAGGACAAGTACAGGAATACAAGCTGGACTGGTACTGGAAGACCGGTACAGGCTGAACGGCAGGTGCAGGCTAGATGGCAGATACAGGCAGGACAGCTGGTAAAGGCAGGATGGCTGGTAATGACAGGTCGGCAAGTATAGGCTGGATGGCTGGTACAGGCTGAATGGCAGGTGCAGGCAGGACAACTGGTACAGGCAGGATGGCTGGTACTGGCAGGACGTCAAGTGTAGGCTGGGTGGCAGGTACAGGCAGGACGGCTGGTAGAGGCAGGATGGCAGGTACACCGGACAGGTTCTGGAGCATGGGTAAAAACACTGGACAAGAACTGATTACTGGAACACAGGTTCAGATAAACAGGACTAGCTCAGGATAATGGGGAAGTGACAACTAGTAACTTGCAGACAGACTAAAAACACACGTTGCTCAGGCATCTCCCTGAAGAAGAAAGTGCCTTAAATATCTTGAGGTTCCCAACAATAGGCTGGGGAAGACTTTTGTAGCGTGGGTGCGCTCTATGCCTTTAAGGAGCCATACTTGGGAGACGTGTGTGGCATGTGCAGGCCCTGGGACACAGGCAGAACCGTGAGTATAGCAGAGGCAGGAGGAACATGTGGGCGACTGCAGAGGAGCACGGGAGCGAGCAGATCGGCAGCAGCGGTGATTACGTAGGCATTCCTGCCTAGGAGGGAAGGCAGGACGGTGCAGGGACGCCGGCGTTAGAAGTGCCATCAGCTCAGAACTGTCAGCAACTAGTGAAACCCAGCTATACACATCTACTGCTAACAGAGGTCTGGCCAGAAGTGGTCGGCCCTCACTGCCAACAAACTATAGCTTCAACATGGAGCCAAGATCAAGTGAGCCAACTAAGCACAAAAACATAGAATCCGGGGTGCAGAAAATGGCAGCAGGAGCTCTGGACTGGAGTCAAAATGTGAGAAAATTGTCTGTAGGCAGTTTATTCACAGAGAGAGTTGGAAAGCGGCACAATCATGAGGGTCTGCAGGGAACAGTGACACATGGTGGAGGGTCCTACAAATCAGAAAATGGAGTTCATAGCTGACCAAGATTATCGATGTCCTCAATGCTTGAGAAGTCCAGGCTGATACTTATCCATCCTGTAATACCATCAGAGAGGCGTCTGATCACCTCCAAATTTATTCTGCAGCAGGAAAACGACCCCAAACATCCAGCCAATGTCACTAAGGATGAGGAGTCCTGAAGGTGATGATCCAGCCAAGGTCACTAAGGACGAGGAGTCCTGGAAGTGATGATCCTGCCGAGGTCACTAAGGAAGAGGAGTCCTGAAGGTGATGATCCAGCTGAGGTCACTAATGCGGGTGTCACACGGGACGATCTATCGTGCGATTTCACGAGCGATCGTACCCGCCCCCGTCGTTTGTGCGTCACGGGCAATTAGTTGCCCGTGGCGCACAAAGTCGTTAACCCACCGTCACACGTACTTAACTCCTAGAGACGACGTCGCTGTGGGCGGCGAACATCCACTTCCGGAAGGGGGAGGGACGTTTGGCGTCACAGCGACGTCACACAGCGGCCGTCCCGCCGTAAACATCCCGCCCACCTCCTTCCTTGCCGGCGGGACGCAGGTAAGCTGTGTTCATCGTTCCCGGGGTGTCACACGGAGTGACGTGTGCTGCCTCAGGAACAATGAACAACCGGGCGGTTGATTTTTTTAAACTGAGCGACGTGTCAACGATGAACGAGAAGAGAAGGTGAGTATTTCTCCTCGTTCACCGTCGCATCTAGCTGTCACACGCTACGATATCACAGTGTGTTGATTTTCTGGTCCTAAAGAAGAGGTCTTAGACCTTGAAACGCGTAGACCCATGGAATAAAAGATTGTTTAATTTATCAATATCTCCTTCTGGATTACTGGCGGATTGCGCGGGTTTAACCCCTTCTCCCTCTCCACTTTGAAGTCTAAAACACGTGGGGCCGCAGCAGCCGCCATTATCTCATGCTATCTGTGGTGGTTGTGACCTCTCACAACCTCAATCGGTGAGTGCATTTACCATTTGCTAACCGTGTGTCTAATCTGGTAAAACCCTATCAGCGCTTCTCTTTTCTAGCTTATCTACACGCTACGATATATCAGACGATGGCGGATGTGTGTCACTACCGACGTGAACCCGACGACATATCACCCGATATATCGTACCGTGTGACGCCGGCATAAGGATGAGGAGTCCTGGAGGAGATGATCCGGCCGAGGTCGCTAAGGACAAGAAGTCCTGGGGTTGAAGGCCTGGCTGAGGTCACTAAGGACAAGAAGTCCTGGAGGTGATGATCCGGCCGATATCACTAAGGACGAGGAGTCCTGGGGGGGACGATGTGGCCGAGATCACTAAGGATGAGGAGTCTTGGAGGTGATGATCTGGCTGAAGTCACTAAGGACAAGGAGCCCTGGAGGTGATGATGCGGCCTCTGCAGAGCCCTGAGGTGATGATTCGCCCCCCGCAGAGCCCTATTCTCACATCATCCCATCTGCCTGGGATCAATCAGGAGACAAAAGGATCTGCACAAGCCTCTCACACAGAAGATCGGAGTCGGGTCTCCAAGATGTTTGGAACAACCTCCTGGCGGTCACCAAATACTGCATTGAAGATTTCTGGTTTTGTGCCTGTCGCACCCCAGGGCTATGGGGTGCTCGGTCCCAAGCCTGCTTTCACTGGGAAGTGTCACGGGTGTAATAGCCGGTGCCTGGTTCCGTGACCCTGGGGGTCACTTTTAAAAGGGGAATATTTACAGGGATTATTAATAAAGTTTTTGTCGTGACGCCATTTGCGGGTTGCGGCTATATGGATGGAGCCGCCGCTGCACAGTCTCTCACTGCTGGAGCTGATGTTAATGGCAGCCTGGATGTTGTGGCCCTCTGCAAGTAATTCTGAGCCCCAGGGGGTAAATGATGGTGTGGATGTTTATGTCCTTTGATAATACTGGGGTGCGGAAAGAAGGTAGGCCACACAAGGGACTGCAGTGTAACTGGTTCTTTACTCACAGAGATGTTGCTTGCAACCCAATGGAGGATGGTCCTCACCACTGGTCCCCGTAGTTCCAGTGCCGGTGTGGTGACCTGGTGGCTTCTTGCCCCTGCAACTGTCTCTGGTTAGTGGGTCCCCGTGGCTTGGAGCGTCTGGGGGTCCCCTCCTGGTAGTCTTTCAGTCTTAAGGGTACTTTACACGCTACGATATCGTTAATGATTTATTGTCGGTGTCACGTCGTTAGTGACGCACATCCGGCGTCGTTAACGATATCGCTCTGTGTGACACGTACGAGCGACCTTAAACGATCGCAAAAGCGGACAAAATCGTTTGCCGTGGAGAGGTCGTCCTGAAACCAAAAATCGTTCTCTGCTTAGTAACGATGTTGTTCCTCGTTCCTGCGGCAGCACATATCGTTGAGTGTGACACCGCAGGAGGGACAAACATCTCCTTACCTACCTCCACCGGCTATGCGGAAGGAAGGAGGCGTCCCGCTCATCTCTGCCCCTCCGCTTCTATTGGACGCCTGCCGTGTGACGTCGCTGTGACGCCACACGACCCGCCTCCTTAGGAAGGAAGCGGGTTGCCGGCCAGAGCGACGTCGCAGAGCAGGTAAGTGCGTGTGACGGGGTTAAGCGAGGTTATGCGCCACGGGGAGCGATTTGCCCATATTGCACAATCGCCGGGTGCGGGTGCGATCGCTTGCGATCTCGCTAGCAAGATCACAATGTGTAAAGTACCCTTTAGTCCGTACGGCAGGCAGTTTGAACCCTGTTGGGTCGGTTCTCTGTTCCCAGTCCCAGGTTCTCCCATCACTGCTGTGCCCCGAACTCCTGGATGGTCCCCTTACTGTGCATAGTTTATCACGTCTGCCTGGAGCATTTTCCTGACCTAGGGCTCTGCACCCCGTCGGTGCTATGGTTCCAAGAGTACTCCACTGTACTCCTTCGGCAACCACAGGCTGAGCCTGACAGGTCACTGCTACACTTTCCTGTCAGTACGGTTACGTCCGTCTCCTTTCACTTCCACTTACTGACTGTCTGACCCCTCCTCCCTGGTTGTCATCTGGTGGATTGGATCGGTTCCACCCCCAAGTGGCTAACCAGTGGGTCCAACCCTAGCCTGTCACCAGTTTTGGGGGGGGGAACAGGCATTGTATGAATGTTTTGGTGTTACCGGCACTGGTCTTCTGGGTCCCTGGGGGTAGGCCCTGCATCTCTGACAGGATGCAGTTCCCTGTATCTCCTGATGGCTCAGGGGCGCTACATTCACTCACTTTCCATTTTGTTACTTTATAAAGATAAACTATTAACACTATTTTTAGTGCCTTTTTTACTTTGCAGCATTTTTTATTGGTAGATCAATATCTGAAGTGTTCAGACGTGTGATCTTCAGGTGAGAAGGTCTATAGGCAGATAGAGATAACCATGTCTGCTGGTCCTCACTCCATTGTTTGCTGATCTGTCTACAGACATTCTCGCCCCATTACTTATCTCGGGGGTCTCTTGCCATACCTTGGACTTCTATTCTCCATTCTTCTCGCTATTCTGTGACACTTTGTCTTATTTCCCCTTCTGTCCCCTAATATAAAGCCTCTTCTTCCCTCCTTTCTGTGTTTTTCCATCTTTATACATTTTTAGCTTTTCCGCACACCAGGCTTTTCTCCATACTCTTCCCTTTTCCGCCCCCATTGAATGTATATTTGATCCTGAAGAACATGTGTCTGAGGCTTCTCCCCTCGTCTGAATCACCCTCCTTATTATATACTTCTATATACTTTATATTTTGACGTTTTACAGCCACCATTTATATTGATTTTCTGTTATTTATTTGCGCACTCAGATATACCTGGAGAGACTCTTGCTACAGTCGAAATGTTGTGTTTTTTACGATCCAGATGATATTTCCTTTGCGTCGTCCATGTCTCCTGGATGAGGTGACGTTTTGCCAATATCACCAGCTCTTCTGCACACTGGGGGGTGGCCCTGTGCCTATTGTCACCGATGTGCCAGTCTGACCCTGTGGGAATTAGTAATGGAGCAATAGTTTATTTCCCGGATCCGTACATTCCTTTCCCAAGAAGCTGCAAAAACCCTAATACATGCCCTTATTATCTCCCGCCTGGATTATTGCAACCTCCTGCTCTGTGGCCTCCCTTCTAACACTCTTGCACCCCTCCAATCTATCCTAAACTCTGCTGCCCGGCTAATCCACCTGTCCCCCCCGCTACTCCCCAGCCTCTCCTTTCTGCCAATCCCTTCAGTGGCTTCTCATCGCCCAACGACTCCAGTTCAAAACACTAACCATGACATACAAAGCCATCCACAACCTGTCTCCGCCCTACATCTGTGACCTAATCTCCTGGTACCTACCTGCACGTAACCTTCGATCCTCACAAGACCTCCTTCTCTACTGCTCTCTTATCTCCTCTTCCCACCATCGCATCCAAGATTTCTCCCGTGCCTCCCCCATACTCTGGAATGCTCTGCCACAACACATCAGACTCTCACCTACCTTGACAAGCTTCAAAAGGAACCTGAAGACCCACCTCTTCCGACAAGCCTACAACCTGCCGTAATCCTCAGCCTGATATAACACCGCACAATCAACTCTACCCTAACCTACTGTATCCTCACCTATCCCCTGTAGACTGTGAGCCCTCGCGGGCAGGGACCTCTCTCCTCCTGTAGACTGTGAGCCCTCGCGGGCAGGGTCCTCTCTCCTCCTGTACCTGTCTGTGCCTTGTATTGTTTATGATTATTGTACTTGTCCCTATTATGTATACCCCTTTCACATGTAAAGCGCCATGGAATAAATGGTGCTATATTAATAAATAATAATAATAGTTTCAAATGGGAGCAGAGGGGGATTCTCTCTATTGGAGCCCCCTCTAGTGGACACAGCTGAGACTTACACTACCAGCATTAGTAAAAGTCAATATTGGGGGCTCCCAGCAGAAGGACCCCCAGCTATAATGATCTATAAAATAGACTTACACCACCAGCATTTGCCAAAGCCAATGTTGGGGTCTCCCATGAGTAAGACCCCCAGCTATAGGGATCTATAAAATAGACTTACACCACCAGCATTTGCCAAAGCCAATGTTGGGGTCTACCAAGAGTAAGACCCCCAGCTATAGGGATCTATAAAATAGACTTATACCCCCGGCATTAACCAAAGCAAGTATTGGGGGCTCCCAAGAGTAGGACCCCAAATTATAGGGATCTATAAAATAGACTGACATCACCAGCATTAGCAAAAGTCAATATTGGGGGCTCCCAAGAGTAGGACCCCCAGATATAGAGATTTATAAAATAGACTGACATCACCAACATTAGCAAAAGTCAATATTGGGGGCTCCCAAGAGTAGGACCCCCAGATATAGGGGGTTCCTATAAAATATGAATTGATGAAATGGCGAGTACAAAGCACAAACCACAAGCAGAAAATACTACCCCAGAACCACAAGTGCCAGCAAGTCTCTGTGACCTCCGCTTGAACCCAGCCGTCCCCCTCAGTCCCCGGAGGTCGGAAGTTTGGAGGAAACAGGAGAAACTTTGTGTCTTTCAGGGGCAGGAGGTAAACATCATCTCTCCTGAGCGGGTGCTCCGGCGCCATCTTGTGTCCGCATTGCGGTACTGCAGCTCCGATCTATCGCTTCTCAGGTAAGAACGTATCCAATGATGTGTGATGATCCCCAAGAATTACACTGCGACCTCCAAAGTATTAACATACAATGGTCAGGAGTAAACACTGGGATCTTATATCAGCAAACAATAGTATAGTGGGGACAGCCACTGGCAGTCCTGGGGTTAAAACTAATCACATTACTCCTTGTAGGGGGGAGGGGGGTGGGCAGTGAGGAGGGTACTTATTCCAGTGTCCCCTTGTAGAGACACCAGAGCACAGCAAGGAGAGAACATGGAATTCGATATGTGGAGAGACTACCTGGGACTAAGTGCCAGCCTGAATACAGCCCTCACCAGGCAAGAAGTACCTGCAGATGCCACCAGCCAAGAAGTGCCAGCAGATGCCACCAGCCAAGTACCTGCAGATGCCACCAGCCAGGTCCCAGCAGATGCCACCAGCCAAGTACCAGCAGATGCCACCAGCCAAGTACCTGCAGATGCCACCAGCCAGGTACCAGCAGATGCCACCAGCCAAGTACCTGCAGATGCCACCAGCCAGGTACCAGCAGATGCCACCAGCCAAGTACCTGCAGATGCCACCAGCCAGGTACCAGCAGATGCCACCAGCCAAGTACCTGCAGATGCCACCAGCCAGGTACCAGCAGATGCCACCAGCCAGGTACCAGCAGATGCCACCAGCCAGGTACCAGCAGATGCCACCAGCCAAGTACCTGCAGATGCCACCAGCCAGGTACCAGCAGATGCCACCAGCCAAGTACCTGCAGATGCCACCAGCCAGGTACCTGCAGATGCCACCAGCCAGGTACCAGCAGATGCCACATGCCAAGTACCTGCAGATGCCACCAACCAGGTACCAGCAGATGCCACCAGCCAGGTCCCAGCAGATGATGCCCAGAAGCCTCTGTGCACAGATGTGGTGCCATGGTTGTGCCTGGCACAGGATGATACTCAAACAGCTCAGAGCCAAGGAGGATCCAAGAAGGCTGCAGAAAGTGGCCGATCCAGAGGAGGAAAGAAGCACAGGAGGTGCGCACTGCCCCCCGAGGACCCCGCTTCCCAAGACTCCCTGGAATATACACAATGTTCCTTCTGCAGGCACAATGGGGAGGCCGCCAGCCTGTACACATCCCACTGCCTGAAGGACCAGAAGGGGAAGGTCACCTGCCCGATCCTAAGGAGCTACATGTGCCCTCAGTGTGGGGCCACAGGGGACAAAGCCCACACAAGACGATTTTGCCCCCTCACCTCTGACTCTTACATGTCTGTGTACCACTCCACAGCCAGGAACCAGGAGGGCAAATATAACAAGTAGGTGCCACTGGGCACCATGATGATGAAAAGGACCTAAAGATCGCCTTCGAGTTCAGGCTCCCCCCCCCCCCCCCATATGCACCACCCCACCTGCAGGAGCCCAGATGTCTGTATACCACCCCACCTGCAGGAGCCCAGATGTCTATATACCACCCCACCTGCAGGAGCCCAGATGTCTGTATACCACCCCACCTGCAGGAGCCCAGATGTCTATATACCACCCCACCTGCAGGAGCCCAGATGTCTGTATACCACCCCACCTGCAGGAACCCAGATGTCTGTATACCACCCCACCTGCAGGAGCCCAGATGTCTGTATACCACCCCACCTGCAGGAGCCCAGATGCCTGTATACCACCCCACCTGCAGGAGCCCAGATGTCTGTATACCACCCCACCTGCAGGAGCCCAGATGTCTGTGCAACACCCCACCTGCAGGAGCCCAGATGTCTGTGCACCACCCCACCTGCAGGAACAGTCCAGATGACATCTGGTGGACCCTGGACTTTCATTTTGGCTCCTCGTCTGCTTTTTATTCTGCACTTTATTGTTTACAGTTGTGTTATATGTATATTTTTAATAGTTTTTAATAGTTCTTTATTTATCTGTTAATAGACATTTTGGTTGGGCACAATAGCAGCGGGCGGTGCCTGTCCTGTTATTTTACACCAATGTTACTAAGTAAAGCCCTTTCTATTGCTGTTCTTCTGGGTGCGGTGTTTTATGATTAGGCATTTGGTTTGTAAGGTAATCATGATCCGAATAATATTGAGAGGCACTACAAGTCCCAGCAGTCCCTGTACACCAGGATTCTCAGTTGTGCGCTGCGGCGACATTATATTATGAATAATATAAGACTTTAGAGAGGGAGGAAAAGTTGATGGGGCAGGTTCTGGTCCGTGTTCATTGTCTTCCTGCCCGAAAAGCGGCACCAACTCTGTATGTAAAATATCCACTATCTTTGGCTAAAAGCCCCCCCTCCACCCACCCCCCCCCCCCCCCGTTCAGTCCAGTGATTTTCCGTTTCCATTTTTCCCTTCCTTTCTTCCAAGAGCCATAACTTTTTTCTTTTTCCATCACTATAACCATATGAGGGCTTGTAGTTGTACTTTTGAATGACACCATTCATTCTGCCCTAGATTGTACTGGATAAAAGGGGAAAAAATTAAAAGTGCTGTGAAATTGCAAAAAAAAGTGCAAATACACAATAGTTTTGGGGGGGTTTATTCACCGTGTTCACTATATGGTAAAACTGACCTGGCAGTATCATTCCTCAGGTCAGTGCGAGTTCATAGACACCAAACATGGATAGTTTTACTTTTAACTAAATGGTGAAAATAAAAAAAAAAAATTGTAAAAAAAAATAAAAAAAAAAACCACACTTTAGTCACCATCTTCCAAGCCCCGTAACGTTCTCTTTTTTCGGGATCTGGGGCTCAGTGATGGCTTATTTTTTGCCTCTTGAGCTGAAGCTTTTAATAACACCATTTATGTGTAGATGTGATGTTTTGATCGCCTCTTATGGCATTTTAATGCAGTGTTGCAATGACCAAAAAAAGGTAATTCTGGTGTTTTGATGTTTTTTCTTGCTACATCGTGTACCGATCAGTTTAATTGATTTTATATTTTGATAGATCGGGTATTTCTGAATGCGGCGATACCAAATATGTGTATTTTTTTATGGTTTTATTTTCAATGGGGAAAAAAAAGACCAAAAAGAAAAACTCCTAAAACGATTTTTATTAAATATTCAATATTAAAATAGTAATTATAAAAAGCGTTATCGCTTCTCAAATGTGCACTCAGTACAGACCGGTGACGTGGAGTGAGTGCAGAAGAGGGCAGAGGCGATTAGTGAGATGAGTGACGGTATTTTGTGAGATGAGTGACGGTATTTTGTGAGATGAGTGACGGTATTTTGTGAGATGAGTGACGGTATTTTGTGAGATGAGTGACGGTATTTTGTGAGATGAGTGACGGTATTTTGTGAGATGAGTGACGGTATTTAGCGAGATGAGTGACGGTATTTAGCGAGATGAGTGACGGTATTTAGCGAGATGAGTGACGGTATTTAGCGAGATGAGTGACGGTATTTAGCGAGATGAGTGACGGTATTTAGCGAGATGAGTGACGGTATTTAGCGAGATGAGTGACGGTATTTAGCGAGATGAGTGACGGTATTTTGTGAGATGAGTGACGGTATTTAGTGAGATGAGTGACGGTATTTTGTGAGATGAGTGACGGTATTTAGTGAGATGAGTGACGGTATTTAGCGAGATGAGTGACGGTATTTAGCGAGATGAGTGACGGTATTTAGCGAGATGAGTGACGGTATTTAGCGAGATGAGTGACGGTATTTAGCGAGATGAGTGACGGTATTTAGCGAGATGAGTGACGGTATTTAGCGAGATGAGTGACGGTATTTAGCGAGATGAGTGACGGTATTTTGTGAGATGAGTGACGGTATTTAGTGAGATGAGTGACGGTATTTAGTGAGATGAGTGACGGTATTTAGTGAGATGAGTGACGGTATTTTACTTAAAATTAGTAGATCAACTATAGTAGTTGATGTTTTGGGGTAGTCGTATTAATTGTTATGGGGGGGTTGTTATCCCTCTCTATCACCTACCTACCAGCGGAGGTGCACCATACAGTATTGGGTACCCCCCACTCCTCGTTGTCTCACCCTATTCTATCCCTACAACCCGCCAGTTGCCAGGAAATCACCCACCACCAAAAGGAGGTTAAATATTATCAATTTCCTATGGTTACCATAAAAACAGGGTGAGACGACGAGGAGCCAAAACTTTATGGTGCACCTCCACTGGTAGGTAGGTGATAGGAAGGGATAACAAACACACCCCCCCCATAACAATTAATACGCCTACCCCAAAACATCAACTACCATAGTTGATCTACTAATTTTAATTAAAATACCGTCACTCATCTCACAAAATACCGTCACTCATCTCACTAAATACCGTCACTCATCTCACAAAATACCGTCACTCATCTCACTAATCGCCTCTGCCCTCTTCTGCACTCACTCCACGTCACCGGTCTGTACTGAGTGCACATTCGAGAAGCGATATAGCTTTTTATAATTACTATTTTAATATTGAATATTTAATAAAAATAGTTTTAGAAGTTTTTCTTTTTGGCCTTTTTGCTTTATTACTCCAGTTATTCATTCATTTTGGTTTATAATTTATTGTCAATGGGGTAAAGGGGAATTATTTAAGCTTTTATAGGTTTTTTTTCATATTTTTTTAAACTTTTTTTTACATTTTTTAATTGATTTTCTTAGCCCCCTTAGGGGATTTAAAGCTTAAAGCCGGTGTGTCAGCATCCCTCTGATCAGCAGGAATGCTGTTCTCCTGTAGATGGTGACACTGCTGGCATTCACAGGAAGTCAGTCATGACAGTGACAGGGTCATCAGCTGACCCTCGGCTGTCATGATAACCTATCGGTGCCCCGTGATCGCGTCACAGCGCTGCCAATGGCAGTGGAGAGTGGAGTGAGTGTTATATCACACTGTCAGAGTTTAACAGCACTATCTAAGGGGTACTTTGCACGCTGCAACATCGCCAGCCGATGATAGCGATGCCGAGAGCGATAGTCCCCGCCCCCGTCGCTCATGTGATATCTTGTGATAGCTGCCGTAGTGAACATTATCGCTACGGCAGCTTCACACGCACTCACCTGCCCTGCGACGTCGCTCTGGCCGGCGACCCGCCTCCTTCCTAAGGGGGCGGTTCGTGCGGCATCACAGCGACGTCACACGCCAGGCGGCCAATAGAAGCGGAGGGGCGGAGATGAGCGGGACGTAAACATCCCACCCACCTACTTCCTTCCGCATAGCCAGTGGAGGCAGGTAAGGAGATGTTCCTCGCGATGTGTGCTGCCGCAGGAGCGAGGAACAACATCGTAACATTGGTCGTTCCAAAATTATGGAAATGACCGACGCTACACAGATCGCCGATTTACGCCGCTTTTGCGAACGTAAATCGGTGCTTCTAGGCTTTACACGTTGCGACATTGTTACCGGCACCAGATGTGCATCACTTTCGATTTGACCCCGACGATATCGCAGGTGCGATGTCGCAACGTAAAAAGTACCCCTAAGAGGTTAGTAGGCGCAGGTGGATCAGAGATCCACCCGTGCCTTTTAAGGCCTGTTTCACACATCCCGCATTTCACCGGATTGCTGGATCCGGCACACTCCAGTACATTGTTAATACTGTACAATGGCATCGCGGTAAGCTCCGGTCATATGATAGCATGTGACCGGAGGTTGCCACAAAGCCATTGTACTGTATTACACTGTACTGGAGTGTGCCGGATCCGGCAATCCGGTGAAATGCCGGATGTGGGAAACGGGCCTAACTTCACGTCTGCTGGTCAGCTCAGTCAGATTGCCTCCCAATCCCACATTAATAGGCCAGACACAGCATTAGATGTATCAGTACGTCTAAGTTCCTGAAGGAGTTAAGTGCATACTCCTTGGTAATAAAAAGTAACTCCATATATGTACTGTGTGTCAGAAAACCAATAGAAGAGGGCCCAATACTGATACCTGCACTAGTAACTAACCTCTTCAATACTCACACTACCCCTTACTCTGTGGTACTCAACCAGTGACTGATCCATGGAGAGCTGATGTTTGTGGTATTTTTCTAAGGAATGTGTCCTTTATTGTACTCCATTGGGGAACTTGACTTCCTCCAATGCTGACCTCCATGGTACCTCATTAGTAATTGAGACTCCTCCAATACTGCCCCCTATGATACCCCACTAGTAACTTGACCTCTTCAATTCTAACCCAATTGTGCCGAGACCCTCTATAATGCCGACCCCTGTGGTACCCCACTAGGTAACATCCAATATCCTGGCCCAGTGCTGAACTTACCTCCTTATAGATGCCGATCACATTGGTCTAAAAAGACCGATCCCATATAATCTCATAGGTTTGTTATGAAACTCCAGGAAGGCATCTCATAGAAAACCAAAATTGACCCAGCCTATTGTTTTGGAGGGGGGGGCAACACTATCCGGTCCATCCGTGACCATCGTTGTGCTTGAAGGGGGCTGATTACTTATTGTAATAGCTAAGCCAGCCTCCTTTACCTTGAAGATGAATAGGACAAGAAGTAGAAGGTGGGTAATGACCTATACTAAGGTTTGGTCATTAATATTGATGCAGTGTAAAATGCCTTTAAAAGCGGATATTCGTCCTATTTGTTCAGCTGCCTCAGTGGTTACCACTATGAGGAACACTACATATTCTACCCGCGCTGCAGGCACATTGTGATCACTTTGTCTTGCCCTGTATGATCTGATCACAGTGTGCACACGGAAGGACGAATGAGGAAAAAAATAAATCAGTCATTGCCAGCGTTAATCTGTAACATCATTATATGGTTAAAAAAAGGCAACAAATAAATATAAAGCCGCTACATAGATGTCCAGCGAGACACGAGGAGGGCAGCGTCTCCGGCCTCAGCGATGTCACCAGCTCCACATGAAAACAACGGCAGACAGTATGGCGATATAAAAAGAACGGCGTCCACCGGGGTCACTTCTCACGCCGCCGCTTTCCTCTTCCTGGGGGATGTCGCACTCTCCTCAGCCGGAGTTCTCGATAAGTGCTCATAATGAGACGACTACAAGACAAGGAGGAGCAGTATTATAGCAGTTATATTCCTGTACATAGGGGGCAGTATTATAGTAGTTATATTCTTGTACATAGGGGGCAGTATTATAGCAGTTATATTCCTGTACATAGGGGGCAGTATTATAGTAGATATATTCTTGTACATAGGAGCAGTATTATAGCAGTTATATTCCTGTACATAGGAGCAGTATTATAGTAGTTAGATTCTTGTACATAGGGGGCAGTGTTATAGCAGTTATATTCCTGTACATAGGAGCAGTATTATAGTAGTTATATTCTTGTACATAGGAGCAGTATTATAGTAGTTATATTCTTGTACATAGGAGCAGTATTATAGTAGTTATATTCTTGCACATAGGGGCAGTATTATAGTAGTTATATTCTTGTACATAGGGGCAGTATTATAGTAGTTATATACTTGTACATAGGGGGCAGTATTATAGTAGTTATATTCTTGCACATAGGGGCAGTATTATAGTAGTTATATTCTTGTACATAGGGGCAGTATTATAGTAGTTATATTCTTGTACATAGGGGCAGTATTATAGTAGTTATATTCTTGTACATAGGGGGCAGTATTATAGTAGATATATTCTTGTACATAGGGGCAGTATTATAGTAGTTATAGTCTTGTATATAGGGGGCAGTATTATAGTAGTTATATTCTTGTATATAGGAGCAGTATTATAGTAGTTATATTCTTGTACATAGGGGGCTGTATTATAGTAGTTATATTCTTGTACATAGGGGGCAGTATTATAGTAGTTATATTCTTGTACATAGGGGCAGTATTATAGTAGTTATATTCTTGTACAAAGGGGGCAGTATTATAGTAGTTATATTCTTTTACATAGGGGCAGTATTATAGTAGTTATATTCTTGTATATAGGGGGCAGTATTATAGTAGTTATATTCTTGTACATATGAGCAGTATTATAGTAGTTATATTCTTTTACATAGGGGCAGTATTATAGTAGTTATATTCTTGTACATATGAGCAGTATTATAGTAGTTATATTCTTTTACATAGGGGCAGTATTATAGTAGTTATATTCTTGTACATAGGGGCAGTATTATAGTAGTTATATTCTTGTACATAGGATCAGTATTATGGTAGTTATATTCTTGTACATAGGGGCAGTATTATAGTAGTTATATTCTTTTACATAGGGAGCAGTATTATAGTAGTTATATTCTTGTACATAGGGGCAGTATTATAGTAGTTATATTCTTGTACATAGGGAGCAGTATTATAGTAGTTATATTCTTGTATATAGGAGGCAGTATTATAATAGTTATATTCTTGTACATAGGATCAGTATTATGGTAGTTATATTCTTGTACATAGGGGCAGTATTATAGTAGTTATATTCTTTTACATAGGGAGCAGTATTATAGTAGTTATATTCTTGTATATAGGGGCAGTATTATAGTAGTTATATTCTTTTACATAGGGGCAGTATTATAGTAGATATATTCTTGTACATAGGGGTAGTATTATAGTAGTTATATTCTTGTACATAGGGGCAGTATTATAGTAGTTATATTCTTGTATATAGGAGGCAGTATTATAGTAGTTATATTCTTGTACATAGAGGCAGTATTATAGTAGTTATATTGTTGTACATAGGGGCAGTATTATAGTAGTTATATTCTTGTATATAGGAGGCAGTATTATAGTAGTTATATTCTTGTACATAGGGAGCAGTATTATAGTAGTTATATTCTTGTACATAGGGAGCAGTATTATAGTAGTTATATTCTTGTACATAGGGGCAGTATTAGGCTATGTGCCCACGCTAGAATGTCCCTGCGGATTTTTTTGCCTGAAAATCCGCGACTTTCGCGGCAAATCCGCACCCGCGGATTTGCCGCGGATTTACCGCGGATTTGCCGCGGATTTTGATGCAGATTTTTTTTTTTTTTTTCCCCATTCAAAGCCAAAAATCCGCACCAAATCTGCACCAAACAATTGACATGCTGCAGATTTTTCCGGATCAAAATCCGCGGCAAATCCGCCGCGGAAAAATCCGCAGCATGGGCACAGCATTTCCAAAATGCCATTGAAATGGCTTGGAAGTGCTGCTGCTGCAGATTTTCGGCAAATCCGCGGTAAATCCGCGGCAAAATCCGCGGTAAATCCGCGGTAAATCCTGTAGCGTGGGCACATAGCCTTATAGTAGTTATATTCTTGTACATAGGGGCAGTATTATAGTAGTTATATTCTTGTACATAGGGAGCAGTATTATAGTAGTTATATTCTATTACATAGGGGCAGTATTATAGTAGTTATATTCTTGTACATAGGACCAGTATTATAGTAGTTATATTCTTGTACATAGGGGCAGTATTATAGTAGTTATATTCTTGTACATAGGGGGCAGTATTATAGTAGTTATATTCTTGTACATAGGGGCAGTATTATAGTAGTTATATTCTTGTACATAGGGAGCAGTATTATAGTAGTTATATTCTTGTACATAGGGGCAGTATTATAGTAGTTATATTCTTGTACATAGGGAGCAGTATTATAGTAGTTATATTCTTGTACAAAGGGGCAGTATTATAGTAGTTATATTCTTGTACATAGGGGCAGTATTATAGTAGATATATTCTTGTACATAGGGGCAGTATTATAGTAGTTATATTCTTGTACATAGGGAGCAGTATTATAGTAGTTATATTCTATTACATAGGGGCAGTATTATAGTAGTTATATTCTTGTACATAGGACCAGTATTATAGTAGTTATATTCTTGTACATAGGGGCAGTATTATAGTAGTTATATTCTTGTACATAGGGGGCAGTATTATAGTAGTTATATTCTTGTACATAGGGGGCAGTATTATAGTAGTTATATTCTTGTACATAGGGGCAGTATTATAGTAGTTATATTCTTGTACATAGGGAGCAGTATTATAGTAGTTATATTCTTGTACATAGGGGCAGTATTATAGTAGTTATATTCTTGTACATAGGGAGCAGTATTATAGTAGTTATATTCTTGTACAAAGGGGCAGTATTATAGTAGTTATATTCTTGTACATAGGGGCAGTATTATAGTAGATATATTCTTGTACATAGGGGCAGTATTATAGTAGTTATATTCTTGTACATAGGGAGCAGTATTATAGTAGTTATATTCTATTACATAGGGGCAGTATTATAGTAGTTATATTCTTGTACATAGGACCAGTATTATAGTAGTTATATTCTTGTACATAGAGGCAGTATTATAGCAGTTATATTCTTGTACATAGGGGCAGTATTATAGTAGTTATATTCTTGTACATAGGGGCAGTATTATAGTAGTTATATTCTTGTACATAGGGAGCAGTATTATAGTAGTTATATTCTTTTACATAGGGGCAGTATTATAGTAGTTATATTCTTGTACATCGGGGCAGTATTATACTAGGTATATTCTTGTACATAGGGGCAGTATTATAGTAGCTATATTCTTGTACATAGGGGGCAGTATTATAGTAGTTATATTCTTGTACATAGGGGGCAGTATTATAGTAGTTATATTCTTGTACATAGGGGGGGAGCAGTATAATAATTACGATATTACATTTTTCCGAAACTCCAACATTGCTAATACTGGACACAGTAGCAATAATCATAATTCTTGATATTTACTTGATATTTGACAGCTCCATGATAAGACCTTGCACAGTACCGGAAGCATCTTCTGTTCTTCTTGCCTGGTGTCTGTCAACAATGCAAAAAAAAATAAAAATTATATATGTATAGTATAGTATATATGTGTATATATATTATATTATCCAGAGAGTCTACAATAACAAAACCCAAGAGATAAGAGGGTGATAAATCCTGGAGCCCCCCATTACAGGGAGGGACAGAGCACCGCAGACAATGGGGCACAGGGGAAAGTCACAGCGGGGGAGAGAAGGAAACTAAGGAGGTGGGTGTCATAAGGACGTGTATATAATATACCGTATACAGGTGGAGAAATAATAAAAAAATACAAAATTAAAACTTGAAAAGAATTTAAAATAAAAAAGCACACTGGGCATCAGCTTCATCCATGAGAATATATAATTAATTAACCTATTAGGTAAATGTCATCAACATAAAACAAAATACAGACGGCAGCATTGCACTTTTTAGTGGTCACTGCAACTCCCTAAAAAAAGCATTAAAAAGAGATCAAAACGTCGTCTGTTCCCAAAAATGGGTCAATAAAAAGTTACAGGTCAGAAAATAGTGACACAAATTCAAACTTATTTATACTGTAACACCCAGCAGTGCCCGGGACAGTAAGGCCTAAGCCACAAATCTGTGCGAGTGGAGAGCGATAAAACATCACATTCCACTCGCACCAATTCTAGCCTGTGTGTCAGCGCACATGAGCGATGATTTTCTCAGCCCTAATCGGACCGAGAAAACAATCGCAGCATGCTACAACTGTAATGCGAGACTCTTTCTCTCGCACCCATTCAAGTGTAAGGGGTGAGAGAAAAATCACACTACACTCGCAGTACACCGGGGTACTGCGAGTGCAGGGCGAGAATGGCAATAGCCGGCTACGGAGGAGAGAGGGGGAGAAATCCCTCCCGCCCCTCCGCAGAGCCGGCCCTCCTCCCCCAGCTGAGGTCCGCTCGCACAGTCGGACCTCAGTAGCAGGGACACTCGCATGACACTCAGCTCCCGCTGTGTTGCCAGCCAGAGCCGAGTGTCATGCGAGGACCGCACTAGTGCCCCGAGTGGCCCCAGCCTTACAGTTTCTCTCTCCCACTGTTCCTCCCTCCCACTGTTCCTCCCTCCCACTGTTCCTCTCTCCCACTGTTCCTCTCTCCCACTGTTCCTCCCTCTCTCCCACTATTCCTCCCTCTCTCCCACTATTCCTCCCTCCCTCCCACTATTCCTCCCTCCCTCCCACTATTCCTCCCTCCCTCCCACTGTTTCTCTCTCCCTCCCACTGTTTCTCTCTCCCTCCCACTGTTTCTCTCTCCCTCCCACTGTTCCTCCCTCCCTCCCACTATTCCTCCCTCCCTCCCACTGTTTCTCTCTCCCTCCCACTGTTTCTCTCTCCCTCCCACTGTTTCTCTCTCCCTCCCACTGTTTCTCTCTCCCTCCCACTGTTCCTCCCTCCCTCCCACTGTTTCTCTCTTCCTCCCACTGTTTCTCTCTCCCTCCCACTGTTTCTCTCTCCCTCCCACTGTTTCTCTCTCCCTCCCACTGTTCCTCCCTCCCTACCTCCCTCTGTTCCTCTCTCCCTCCCTCCTACTGTTCCTCCCTCCCTACCTCCCACTGTTCCTCCCTCCCTACCTCCCATTGTTCCTCTCTCCCTCCCTCCTACTGTTCCTCCCTCCCTCCTACTGTTCCTCCCTCCCTCCCACTGTTCCTCCCTCCCACTGTTCCTCCCTCCCTCTCACTGTTCCTCCCTCCCTCTCTCCCACTGTTCCTCCCTCTCTCCCACTATTCCTCCCTCCCTCCCTCCCACTGTTTCTCTCTCTCTCCCACTGTTTCTCTCTCCCTCCCACTGTTTCTCTCTCCCTCCCACTGTTTCTCTCTCCCTCCCACTGTTCCTCCCTCCCAGTCCCTACCTCCCACTGTTCCTCTCTCCCTCCCTCCTTCTGTTCCTCCCTCCCTCCTACTGTACCTCCCTCCCTCCTACTGTTCCTCCCTCCCTCCCACTGTTCCTCCCTCCCACTGTTCCTCCCTCCCACTGTTCCTCCCTCCCTCTCTCCCACTGTTCCTCTCTCCCACTGTTCCTCCCTCCCTACCTCCCACTGTTCCTCTCTCTCACTGTTCCTCCCTCCCTCTCTCCCACTCTTCCTCTCTCCCACTGTTCCTCTCTCCCACTGTTCCTCTCTCTCACTGTTCCTCCCTCCCTCTCTCCCACTGTTCCTCCCTCCCTCTCTCCCACTGTTCCTCTCTCCCACTGTTCCTCTCTCCCACTGTTCCTCCCTTCCTCTCTCCCACTGTTCCTCCCTCCCTCTCTCCCACTGTTCCTCCCTTCCTCTTTCCCACTGTTCCTCCCTCTCTCCCGCTGTTCCTCTCACTGTTCCTCCCTCCCTCTCTCCCACTGTTCCTCCCTCCCTCTCTCCCACTGTTCCTCCCTCCCTCTCTCCCACTGTTCCTCTCTCCCACTGTTCCTCTCTCCCACTGTTCCTCTCTCCCACTGTTCCTCCCTTCCTCTCTCCCACTGTTCTTCCCTCTCTCCCACTGTTCCTCTCACTGTTCCTTCCTCCCTCTCTCCCACTGTTCCTCCCTCCCACTCTCCTTCTTGCTCTCTCTCCCCCACTCTTCCTCTCTCCCTCTCATTCCCACTGACTCATCCTCTCATTCCCGCCGACTCATCCTCTCATTCCCTCTGACTCATCCTCTCTCCCACTCTCCCTCTTCCTCTCCCACTGTTCCTCCCTCTTCCTCTCTCCCTCGCATTCCCTCTGACTCTTCCTCTCTCCCCCTCTCGCTTTCTCTCTACCCCATACTCTCTCTCCCACTCTTTCCCTCTCTACCTCTGCCCCCCTCTCTCTCCCCTTCTCTCTCTCTCTCCATCTCTCCACCTATCTCATATTACCTCACACATAAGCTTCTTATACTAACAATGTCCTTCGTTGCCTATAGCAACCAATCTCAGCTACTTGACCTCTAACAAAATAGAAGCAGAGCTGTGATTGGTTGCTATAGGCCACCTGATAAATATCCAGGGTAACTGTCAAAACAGCCAATATATTACCTCAAACATACAAACAGTTCCTGTGTGTGTCTCTCTTTCTTTCTGTGTCTCTTTCTCTGTCCATAATAGGAGTCTATTATAACAGATCCTTTCCCAGCTCCATTGACTTTAATGTAAGCAATTTTCTGGCGATTAACTTTAAAGTGCTGGGTTACACTTTCCCCTCAAAACATAATCTATGACGTTCCCTAAGTCACATGCGGGGTCTGTGCAAAATTCCGTGATTGTAAATGTGACGGTGCGGATTCCTTTAACGGACATACACACATACATACACAAACATAAATACATGCACACATACATACAAACACATACATACATACAAACACATACATACATACATGCACACATACACATATACATACACACACACACACACACAAATACACACACATACATACACACACATGCACACATACATACACAAACACACACACATACATACACAGGCACACATACATACACACACATACATACACACACATACATACATGAACACATACATACAAGCACACATACATACATATACATACATGCACACATACACATATACATACACACACAAATACATGCACACATACATACACATATATACATACATACACATACATACACAAACACACATACATACACAGACACACATACATACACAGACACACATACATTCACACACATGCACACATACATACACACACATACATACATACACACATACATACACACACATGCACACATACATACACATACATACACACATACATACATACACACATACATACACACACGTACATACACATACACACACATGCACACATACATACACAGACATACACACATATGTACATACATACACACATACATACACACACATACATACACATACATACACAAACACACATACATACACAGACACACATACATTCACACACATGCACACATACATACATACACACATACATACATACACACATACATACAGAAACACATACACACATACATACACACATACATACACACATACACACATACATACACACACATGCACACATACATACACACAAATACATACATACATACACACATACACACACATACATACACACACACATACACACATACATACACACATACACACATACACAGCTTTATATATTAGATAAATAAATTTGGTATCACTATGATTGTTACTAGGTCATTGTTACCCCACAATGAATAAATAAAACCCCCAAAATACTATTGCAGAATTGGGGCTTAAAGGGAACCTTTGGGGGATAATAAAAGGTATTTTTTGTGCTATGCAGAGGGAATTGGGGGCTATAAACAGCTTTCTAGAATAATGTAAAAAAAGGCCTCAAAGGTGATGACTGCAATTTATATTGGGAAAATCTGGTTACTGACTCCCTTTAGGATCTGTCATTGTATGAGGACAAGTTTTTTGGGGGATGAATTGTATTTTTTCAATGGGGTACATAGACCAACTCTTAATGAGCCCTCGGAGGTCACACATTTCTGACAAATGGCCTCTCCCTGTGTCATTCTGTTGTAACACTGGTATGGATTCAGGAGACGGACAGAGCAGGACCCCAGGCTGGAGAGGATCCGGGGGCTGGTACCGACAGGATGGATGATCCAGGATAGTCAGGCTCTGGTTCTGGGCCACAGGCAGAACTGGTTCAGGTACAGCCACAGGACATGAACAGAGAATACTGGGAAACGGCACAGAACACGGACACTGGATACAGATGCAGGAAACAGGACAGTACACGAACACGTTACACACACAGTAGTACAGGGCCAGGAACCTTGTTGCAAAGGCACCTCCCTAAGGAGGAGGGTGCCTGAAATACCTAATGCCGCTCAGCGATCGGCTGGAGACCTAACCTAATTGAGCGTACTGCCCTTTTAAGAGGCAAGAGGTACGCACAAGCCTTAAGCGCACTCCTGGGAGATCTGCTGCGCAGCATGCACAGGCTCAAGCAGCGGTGGGGACAGGAGACACGGCGGAAACAGGGCGGCCGGGAAGGTAAGAGCGGCAGCCTCCCTGCCAGGAGGATGAAGCAGGGCAGTACAGAGGCGCCACTTATAAATCAGGTGATTTTGTATTTTTGCTTTTTTGTTTTTCAACCTTTTTTTTTCCAGAATTCATATTTTTTTTATGGGTTCATTGACACAGCCGTATGGCGGCTTTTTTTAGGGGATGACACAAGTTGTAGTTTTGAATGAGATCATTCATTTTACCATAGCGTTTACTGAAAAAAGGAGAAGTGGGATGAAATGGTGAAGAAAAATTACAACTAATCACCACTGGCTTCTCGCTCCCCGCCCTCAGACCGAATGAGCAATCAACAGGAAGTGAGCAGCACCCGCAGCATCACTTCCTGTTGATTTGGTCCAAAGGCGGAGAGACAGAAGAAGCACATTGGCTCAGTGGTTAGCACTGCAGTCTTGAAGCACTGGGGTCCTGGATTCAAACCCCACCAAGGACAACAGCTGCAAGGAGTTATGTTATCGCTGTGTTTGCGTGGGTTTCCTTCAGGTTTTACGGTTTCCTCCCACACTCCAAAGACATGTCCTAGGCTTAGAAAAGGCACCCTTTTCTATGTTGCCACAGATCTGCCCTTTGTTAACCTCTGTTAACCTCTCACTGGCTGGACATAGACACGAGACCCTCATGTCTGTTTGTGATTTGAAGTTGCCTTTAAACCCCTTATCGACTACTGACATAAATGTATGTCATGATCGGGAAGGCTTTACCGCGTTATGACGTACAGTTACGTCTTTATGATAATATCTGGGCTCACATTTATCCTGCGCTCTACAGTGAGCACTTACATTGGGTGTACTAAATCCTCAAAAACTGTGATTTAGACAAAATCTCTCACAGATTTCAGTTTATAACGAGGCAGATCGAGACAGTGTGGATGCCGTCTGCCCTGTCGTCCAGTGGTGTCCATCTTTTTAGGCGTGCACAACAGTGCAATCAGCCACATTTTTATGCATCTGTAGGAAGACGGATATGGGCAAAAAAAGCCCATCTGCCTCATTATAGTGAATGGATCTGTCGCGGGTTCCATCTGAATCATGTAATTGGGAAATTTAGATGGAAACGTAGATGTAAGTCCGCAGGATAAATGTGAACTGAGCCTTAAAAGTGATTCAAAATGTTCTGTACCCTAAAATATGACCAATAAAAGCATCAACTTAACCCACAAAAAAAAGTAACTCTGCTGCCTCATTATAGTGAATGAATCTATTGCGGGTTTCACCTGAATCACATAATTCGGAGATGTAGATGGAAACTATGATGTAAGTGTTCAGCATAGAGCACATGATAAATGTGAACTGATCCAACATGTTTTGTACCAAAATTGCCACCAAATGGCATTCAACTCAACTCACAAAAACACAAGTCCCCACTCAGGTCCATCATGTGTTAACGGAAATATAGGGAAAAGTGACAAGACTCCTTCGAAAAAGAAATTAAGCAAAATCTACTCTCCCAAATCCAAATGCCCCCCTCCCTTCTGAACCCTGCAGTGTGCCTAAATTGCAGTTAGCATCCACATGTTTGGCATTTCTGTAGCAAGGAGAGCCCACTTAACAATTTACAATTTACGGGGACCATGTCTATACACAATGTACAGGCAATACAATGTACAGGCACTACAATGTATGGGCACTACAATATACAGACACTACAATGGCAGATTTGCAATTTTTACTCTGCAATATTCACTGTCTACTTGTTTCTGGAAATCATTCATCTGAAGTCAAAATCGTCACTACACCTCTAGATAAACTCCCAGAGGGGTGTAACTTCTAGTATGAGGTCACTTGAGGGGGGATTCTGCTGTTCTGGCACTTAGGGGCTCTGCATATAAAGCCTGCAAACTACTGTAGGAAAATCTGTGCTCCAAGAGTCAAATAGTGCTCCTTCCCTCCCAAGCAGTTTGGCTAAGCAGTACTGTACATCCACATAAAGTGGGGAAAATAAGTGTTTGACCCTCTGCCGATTTTGCAAAACTAAAGAGCTGTCTAAGGACACCAGTGACAAATTGTAGACTGGCAGAAGGCTGGGATGGGCTACAGGACAATAGGCAAGCAGCCTGGTGAGACGGCAACAACTGTTGGCACAATTATTATAAAATGGAAGAAACACAAGATGACTGTCAATCTTACTCGGTCTGGGGCTCCATGCAAGATCTTGCCTTGTGGGGTAAGGATGATTCTGTGAAAGGTCAGGAATCAGCCCAGAATGACACGGGAGGACCTGGTCAATGACCTGAAGAGAGATGGGACCACAGTCTCAAAGATTACAGTTAGTAACACACTCTGCCATCATGGATTAAAATCCTACGGGACACGCAAGGTCCCCCTGTTGACACCAGCACATGTCCACGTCTGTTTGAAGTTTGCCAATGACCAGAGGGGCATGGGAGAAGGTGATATGAAACCAAAATACAACTTTTTGGTATCAACCCCACTCGCCGTTTTTGGATGAAGAAGGATGAGTGCAACCCCAAGAACACCGTCCCCTGAAGTATGGGGGTGGAAGCATCATACATTGGAGATACTTTTCTGCAAAAGGGACAGGATGACTGCACCGTATTGAAGGTAGGATGGATGGGGTCATGTATCACAAGATTTTGGACAACAATCTCCTTCCCTCAGTAAGAGCATTGAAGATGGGTCTTCCATCATGACAATGACCCCAAACACAGCCAGGGCAACTAAAGAGCGGCTCCATAAGAAGCATTTCTAAGTCCTGGAGTGGTCTAGCTAATCTCCAGACCTGAAACCAGCAAGAAAATCTTTGGCGGGAGCTGAAAATGTTTCCCAGTTACAGCCCCGAAACCTAAAAGATCTGGAGAAGATCTGTATGGAGGAGTGACCTGAAAAATCTGGAGAAGATCTACAGTTAGGTCCAGAAATATTTGGACAGTGACACAATTTTGGCGAGTTGGGCTCTGCATGCCACCACATTGGATTTGAAATGAAACCTCTACAACAGAATTCAAGTGCAGATTGTAACGTTTAATTTGAAGGTTTGAACAAAAATATCTGATAGAAATTGTAGGAATTGGACACATTTCTTTACAAACACTCCACATTTTAGGAGGTCAAAAGTAATTGGACAAATAAACCAAACCCAAACAAAATATTTTTATTTTCAATATTTTGTTGCGAATCCTTTGGAGGCAATCACTGCCTTAAGTCTGGAACCCATGGACATCACCAAACGCTGGGTTTCCTCCTTCTTAATGCTTTGCCAGGCCTTTACAGCCGCAGCCTTCAGGTCTTGCTTGTTTGTGGGTCTTTCCGTCTTAAGTCTGGATTTGAGCAAGTGAAATGCATGCTCAATTGGGTTAAGATCTGGTGATTGACTTGGCCATTGCAGAATGTTCCACTTTTTTGCACTCATGAACTCCTGGGTAGCTTTGGCTGTATGCTTGGGGTCATTGTCCATCTGTACTATGAAGCGCCGTCCGATCAACTTTGCGGCATTTGGCTGAATCTGGGCTGAAAGTATATCCCGGTACACTTCAGAATTCATCCGGCTACTCTTGTCTGCTGTTATGTCATCAATAAACACAAGTGACCCAGTGCCATTGAAAGCCATGCATGCCCATGCCATCACGTTGCCTCCACCATGTTTTACAGAGGATGTGGTGTGCCTTGGATCATGTGCCGTTCCCTTTCTTCTCCAAACTTTTTTCTTCCCATCATTCTGGTACAGGTTGATCTTTGTCTCATCTGTCCATAGAATACTTTTCCAGAACTGAGCTGGCTTCATGAGGTGTTTTTCAGCAAATTTAACTCTGGCCTGTCTATTTTTGGAATTGATGAATGGTTTGCATCTAGATGTGAACCCTTTGTATTTACTTTCATGGAGTCTTCTCTTTACTGTTGACTTAGAGACAGATACACCTACTTCACTGAGAGTGTTCTGGACTTCAGTTGATGTTGTGAACGGGTTCTTCTTCACCAAAGAAAGTATGCGGCGATCATCCACCACTGTTGTCATCCGTGGACGCCCAGGCCTTTTTGAGTTCCCAAGCTCACCAGTCAATTCCTTTTTTCTCAGAATGTACCCGACTGTTGATTTTGCTACTCCAAGCATGTCTGCTATCTCTCTGATGGATTTTTTCTTTTTTTTCAGCCTCAGGATGTTCTGCTTCACCTCAATTGAGAGTTCCTTAGACCACATGTTGTCTGGTCACAGCAACAGCTTCCAAATGCAAAACCACACACCTGTAATCAACCCCAGACCTTTTAACTACTTCATTGATTACAGGTTAGCGAGGGAGACGCCTTCAGAGTTAATTGCAGCCCTTAGAGTCCCTTGTCCAATTACTTTTGGTCCCTTGAAAAAGAGGAGGCTATGCATTACAGAGCTATGATTCCTAAACCCTTTCTCCGATTTGGATGTGAAAACTCTCATATTGCAGCTGGGAGTGTGCACTTTCAGCCCATATTATATATATAATTGTATTTCTGAACATGTTTTTGTAAACAGCTAAAATAACAAAACTTGTGTCACTGTCCAAATATTTCTGGACCTAACTGTATATGGAGCGGTGAATTGAAAGATCTGAAGAAGATCTGTATGGAGGAGTGACCTGAAAGGTCTGGAGAAGATCTGTATGGAGGAGTGACCTGAAAGATCTGGAGATGATCTGTATGGAGGAGTGACCTGAAAGATCTGGAGAAGGTCTGTAGGGAGGAGTGACCTGAAAGATCTGGAGATGATCTGTATGGAGGAGTGACCTGAAAGATCTGGAGAAGGTCTGTAGGGAGGAGTGACCTGAAAGGTCTGGAGATGATCTGTATGGAGGGGTGACCTAAAAGGTCTGGAGAAGGTCTGTATGGTGGAGTGACCTGAACGATCTGGAAAAGATCTGTATGGAGGAGTGACCTAAAAGGTCTGGAGAAGATCTGTATGGAGGAGTGACCTGGAAGATCTGGAGAAGATCTGTATGGAGGAGTGACCTAAAAGATCTGGAGAAGATCTGTATGGAGGAGTGACCTAAAAGATCTGGAGAAGATCTGTATGGAGAAGTCGCCGAAATCCCTGCTGCACTGTGTGCAAACTTGGTCAAGAACGACCGGAAACGTCCGACCTCTGTAACTGCAAACAAAGGTTTCTACCAAATATTAAGTTCAGTTTATCTAGTGTATCAAATACTTATTTCATGCAATAAAATGCAAATTAATTCATTAATAATCATACAATCAGATTTTCTGGATTTTTCTTTATTCTGTCTGTCACAGTTGGTGACCTACAAATAAAAATTACAGCCCTCTCCATTCTTTGTAGGTGGGAAAACTGCAAAATCGGAAGAGGATCAAATACTTATTTTACTCATTTTATGGGGTATTGCCACGTTCAGGAGATATTATATAACACATTATGGGGCCAATTTTACCTACTACCCAATCTGGCACTAAATTTGGTCTCTTCTTTGGCTTAAAGATTAACTAGGACTAATCCCTTGTTGACTTGAAGGCCACTTCTAATCAGGTCTAGCTACTGCACAATTTCCCTATCTGGGGATACCGGTGCCCAGGAACCTAGGAGAATATTAAATCCTGAATATCCTTCCTCCCCTATTATTTATTCAGGCTAAGATAACCTTATTGTTATCCCTCCTCCTACAGACACGGTACATGTAAACACTTATAGACTCACCTCTTTTATCTGTTGGCACCATAGGGCCAGGATTCGGCATTGGACACAGGGAGAGGCTGCAATATACTACTGGGCAGCCCGGCTTTCTCATCTGTGTCGTTAGGGGTAGAGAATACATTGAGCTCTCTTCTGCAAATCCTCATTCCCTACCCCGAGAGCTCTGAAATCCCCTACGTATTGCTTTGCTCTTCTACAAGGACCCTACGAGTCTCCGCTCAATAACCGGTCCTCTGGCCCTTATGGTCTGGTCTGCAGCACGGAGGTTGCGTTGGTCCCCTCCCCACCTTGGCATAATAACTCTCACTGAATTGTCAAAAATGGAATGGGGTCACACCAGGGGGCACACGATCCACGTACCCGATGAACCAACATGTTGTTGCCGATCACGTGATACCCGGCAGGTTTCCACAGGTCGATATTCGGGAACGAGAGCCCTTATGAATGTTGGTTCGCCGAGTCTCCCACTAGCAGGAACGGAGAGGTTGGGGACACAAATCTGGGACTTTTACTCACCCCCTCACACCCTGCGCCGATGCAGCCTCCTCTGGTAGACTCGGTGGTGAAGCAACGGCCTGCAGGGTCTCCAGACGGCGCTCACTGATGTGGTTCTCATCAATCTGGAAGTACAAAGTCCAATATTTAGCAGAGAGATGGTCAGGACACAAGCTGCTATCACCACGTATGTAAACCGTGGGGGTGGGATGTTATTATTATGGTACTTCAGTCCCCTGCACAGTCTCCTTATACCCTTTAGTCTCCTGCAGTCTCCTTATTCTCGTTAGTCCCCGGCACAGTCTCCTTATTCTCGTTAGTCCCCCGCACAGTCTCCTTATTCTCGTTAGTCCCCCGCAAAGTCTCCTTATTCTCGTTAGTCCCCCGCACAGTCTCCTTATTCTCGTTAGTCCCCCGCACAGTCTCCTTATTCTCGTTAGTCCCCCGCACAGTCTCCTTATTCTCGTTAGTGCCCCACACAGTCTCCTTATTCTCGTTAGTCTCTCACACAGTCTCCTTACTCTCTTTAATCCAACGAACAGTCTCCTTATTCTCTTTAGTCCCCCGCACAGTCTCCTTATTCTCGTTAGTGCCCCGCACAGTCTCCTTATTCTCGTTAGTCTCTCACACAGTCTCCTTACTCTCTTTAATCCAACGAACAGTCTCCTTATTCTCGTTAGTCCCCCGCAGTCTCCTTATTCTCGTTAGTCTCTCACACAGTCTCCTTACTTTCTTTAATCCAACGAACAGTCTCCTTATTCTCGTTAGTCCCCGCACAGTCTCCTTATTCTTGTTAGTCCCCCGCACAGTCTCCTTATTGTCGTTAGTCCCCCGCACAGTCTCCTTATTGTCGTTAGTCCCCCACACAGTCTCCTTATTCTCGTTAGTCCCCCGCACAGTCTCCTCATTCTCTTTAGTCCCCCGCACAGTCTACTCATTCTCTTTAGTCCCCCTCATAGTCTCCTTATTCTCGTTAGTCCCCCGCACAGTCTCCTTATTCTCTTTAGTCCCCCGCACAGTCTCCTCATTCTCTTTAGTCCCCCGCACAGTCTCCTCATTCTCGTTAGTCCCCCGCACAGTCTCCTTATTCTCGTTAGTCCCCCGCACAGTCTCCTTATTCTCTTTAGTCCCCCGCACATTCTCCTTATTCTCGTTAGTCCCCCGAACAGTCTCCTCATTCTCTTTAGTCCCCCGCACAGTCTCCTCATTCTCTTTAGTCCCCCGCACAGTCTCCTAATTCTCGTTAGTCCCCCGCAGTCTCCTTATTCTCGTTAGTCCCCCTCATAGTCTCCTTATTCTCGTTAGTCCCCCTCAGTCTCCTTATTCTCGTTAGTCCCCCGCACAGTCTCCTTATTCTCGTTAGTCCCCCTCATAGTCTCCTTATTCTCGTTAGTCCCCCGCACAGTCTCCTTATTCTCGTTAGTCCCCCGAACAGTCTCCTCATTCTCTTTAGTCCCCCGCACAGTCTCCTCATTCTCTTTAGTCCCCCGCACAGTCTCCTCATTCTCGTTAGTCCCCCGCACAGTCTCCTTATTTTTTTTAGTCCCCCTCATAGTCTCCTTATTCTCGTTAGTCCCCCGTACATTCTCCTTATTCTCGTTAGTCCCCCGCACAGTCTCCTCATTCTCTTTAGTCCCCCGCACAGTCTCCTTATTCTCGTTAGTCCCCCGCACAGTCTCCTTATTCTCGTTAGTCCCCCGCACAGTCTCCTTATTCTCGTTAGTCCCCCGCACAGTCTCCTTATTCTCGTTAGTCCACCGCACAGTCTCCTTATTCTCGTTAGTCTCCCGCACAGTCTCCTTATTCTCGTTAGTCCCCCGCACAGTCTCCTTGCTCTCAGGATGTGCTGCCGACTAATGAAGATTTAGAGGCTGCAGAAAAGATGCAATCAGCGTATGTCCGTTTAAAAGCAATGTTCATTCGGTCGATAATTGACCCGGGCAGAGGGGCCATAGACAGATGAAGCTAAAAAGGCCACAACTTGGTACATCATACATAAGGCCGGCCCTAGATATTAGGAGGGGTCATTACGTAGCATTTCTATGCACTGGTGTGGAATATTGGTGCAAATCAGAGACAAACTTGAAAGGGATGGTCCGATACCTACAATGGCCCTTATAAAAATCTTTCAGCCCTAACCATTTTTGTAATTTGCTTTATTATAAAATCCCCTACATCTTTTTTTTTGTTTACTTTTTGTGACGTTTTGTTTGAGGGGAGTCTCAGATGGGTTGTTACATGAGGATGGTCGAGCAGTCTATTCCTTGCAACTCTTGTCACCCTTCCCCATCAGAAGCCAGCGCTGCAGTCACTTCCGCCTGATGATTTGTTTATAGGGAAAGAAACGTCGGGGATTGTGACGGTGGCGACAATAATGTGACTGCGGCTACTGAAGCTGAGGTCACTTTTCCATTACCGCTACTGAAACAGGACGTCATCGGAGGACAGCAGTGACAGGTGCTGCGGTAAGTGATGTCCTGTTTCGGGGGTGATGATGGACACTGTGGGAAAGTGAGTGCATCCCCAGCCTCCTTGGGAAAGTGAGTACAGCCCCAGCCTCCGTGGGAAAGTGAGTGCAGCCCCAGCCTCTTTGGGAAAGTGAGTGCAGCCCCAGCCTCTGTGGGAAAGTGAGTGCAGCCCCAGCCTCCGTGGGAAAGTGAGTGCAGCCCCAGCCTCCGTGGGAAAGTGAGTGCAGCCCCAGCCTCCTTGGGAAAGTGAGTGCAGCCCCAGTCTCCTTGGGAAAGTGAGTGCAGCCCCAGCCTCCGTGGGAAAGTGAGTGCAGCCCCAGCCTCCGTGGGAAAGTGAGTGCAGCCCCAGCCTCCTTGGGAAAGTGAGTGCAGCCCCAGTCTCCTTGGGAAAGTGAGTGCAGCCCCAGCCTCCGTGGGAAAGTGAGTGCAGCCCCAGCCTCCGTGGGAAAGTGAGTGCAGCCCCAGCCTCCTTGGGAAAGTGAGTGCAGCTCCAGCCTCCTTGGGAAAGTGAGTGCAGCCCCAGCCTCCTGCAATGTTCCATCAGAGCCTGTCCTCAAACGAAACGTCACATGAAGTAAAGCTGAAAAAAACAGATATAGGGAATAACTGTATAAGGAGAATAGTAGGGACTATTATAATAAAGCCAATTACAAAAGTGGTTAAGGCTTAAAGATAGATAGTTATTAAAGGCTTTGTAGGTATCGGAACCTTTTAAATCCCAGAAGAGTCTGGGAGAAGAACGTATAACAATCTGAGACAGGCACAGAGCAGGGATGAAAGTATCGCATGGATTTATGAGCCCCCCCAGACCTCACAGCCTCGGACTGGACCCCAATCAGTGGACAAGAAACCTTTCACCCTCCTTATCTCTGATCTGCACCAATATTTACGGCCACAGCTGTGTCCCCCCTTCCCACGCTGATCGTTCTGCATCCTTGGTTTTATTACTGCTCTGTTCTATGTCCTGTTGGGTAGAATTGTGTGATCTTATGTTATATGGAGCCTGATGGTGGGACCTGAGGAGCCCGGGCAGTTTGCTAACATATCAATGAGTATAGATAGAACTCCTTTATGGATCTGTGTACAAACATCCTTAAGACCACCCTGCACGCTGAGGATCATCTGATATATATGGGGACCCCCTGAGCTTCCCGATCCAAGATAATGGGTCTGACGGTGGCTTTCTCCCCTCTCCATGGTCGGGAACACTTGAACGTACGGTTGGGTTCAGAGACGGGGGGTGTCTCTGAGCTAAGAACCCAAGGGCGGGGGGGCCTATATATTTTATATAGTGCAAATTTTCGCCGGCCATATATTTGATTATTTGGAATTTGCATGCAGAAAATGGAAATATTTGCAGGGATGCTCCAGGCAGGATGGATGCACTGTTACGCGTAGCGCAGGGACGGGGCAATTATTCCTCTTGGTGTCTTTTTGGAGTTTTTGAGTGAACCAGAACGTACCTTTCCGGGCTCATACAGACTCTCCTCCATGGCTCCCAGCAGCTGGCTATCCAGCAGGTCCAAGCTGACAGTCGGCCCTCTCGGACCCTCATCCGGGGCGTCACTTTGCTGTGACGGGATGACTTCTTCGTCGCGGTGGTGCAGAGTTTGCTGAGCGCAGGTCACTTCTGGAGACATTATGACTTCTGGATCTTCGCGATGTCCCACTTCTTCTCCTCCTCTCTCTTCTATCCCACGGAAAACCAGTAGGTCTGACTGGGAGATCACGGACTGTAACTGAGAGGTGATTACTGGAATAATGGGAGAAATGGACAAACCTGGGGTTTCATTAAGGGGCTGAGATTTTTGAGATACTTGTAAGTTGGAGTTTGGTTCTTCTCGGATGGCTGAGACGTTTTGGTCCATACAATTGTCAGAGGCCTCCCCAGACTCCCAGCCATTACTCATCATACGCTGCCCATCCATGAACATGACAGAGTGATGGTCCCCAGTGACATCTATGGTCTCTGTTATACCGGTGGCCGTCACATCTGTGCCATTAGGGCACTGGACGGTGCTTGGAGCCTCTTCTGTGGCCGTGGGGATGAGGTTCCCAGTGATCCCAGCACGGACTGGTTCTATGTTCTCAGTATTGGTCTTCTCTACCATTACGGCATCATTGTGCTCCCCCTGGTGGCAGGCTGTGAGTACCGCAGGGCTAGGCACTCCAGGACTAGCTGCATGCTGCTGATCGTCACTGGGACCCTAAAATACATGAAGAAATTAATTAAAAAACTAAAATTGTTTGTCTTATGCTAAATAGTAGAGGACAGATTGTCCTGTGGACAGACTGTGCAGGAAGTGACATCACTGCTCCAGGCGTGATGAGGTCACTGACAGCTCTAGGCTTCTGCTTCACCTTGGGGCCTATCTACCATGTCAGAAGACGTACAGGAGGGCATATACTGAGCTTCTCTTCTCAGTACACTTATATAATACATAGGGATACTTGCCCGGCAGGGTCTCGTCTCTTCCACCTCCTCCAGCTTTCCATCTTGGTCTTCTTCCTTCCCACAGATCTCCGCAGGTTCCTCACTCTTGAGGTCAGTCTGTCCTGGTGCCATCTCATCCACTTCCTTCGGCTTTCCATCTTGGTCTTCTTCCTTCCCACAGATCGCCGCAGGTTCCTTGCTCTTGAGGTCAGTCTGTCCTGGTGCCATCTCATCCACTTCCTCCAGCTTTCCATCTTGGTCTTCTTCCTTCCCACAGATCGCCGCAGGTTCCTCGCTCTTGAGGTCAGTCTGTCCTGGTGCCATCTCATCCACTTCCTCCAGCTTTCCATCTTGGTCTTCTTCCTTCCCACAGATCGCCGCAGGTTCCTCGCTCTTGAGGTCAGTCTGTCCTAATCCAATCTCTTCCATCTCCTCCAGCTTTCCATCTTGGTCTTCTTCCTTCCCACAGATCTCGTCAGGCTCCTCGCTCCTGAGGTCAGTCTGTCCTGGTCCAATCTCATCCACCTCCTCCAGCTTTCCATCTTGGTCTTCTTCCTTCCCACAGATCTCCTCGCTCTTGAGGTCAGGCTGCGAGGAGATCCGTCCTGGAGACATGGCGCTGCTGTTCGATGCATTCTTGGAAGAGGAACCGGTATCTGAAGAGCAGAAATACAAAAATGAACAAAGACGATTAAAGGGAATATATATAGTATATTGACTAATGTGACACCACTAAAGGGGAACTCTGCCTTTACATTGCCTATTAAAGCTCCTTCTCACTGTATGATGTCTATATCTGTCATGGAGCAGGAATGGAGAGAGCTCAGGAGCTGATCCCCAAGCGCCAGCTGCACTATACAGCCAGCATTCACCACTATCAGCAATGACCGAGGCAGGGTCTGATCACTGCTGTGCCACTGTCAATCATTGACAGTGGTGATCTTAAATTTTCAATACCACTCTTCTTTATAAACTGCTCCAGGTCTCTCGTATGTGAAGACGTCTTCTCTCAAATGCAATTTTAAGATCTTTAAACAGGTGTCAGTAGGGTTTACATCCGGACTCATCGTTGACCCTCCAGATCTCTCCAGAGCTTTGTTTCCATCTATTTCTGGGGGCTTCTTGAAGTTTGTTTGGGTCATTGTCATGCTGGAAGTCCCATGACCTAGGACACAATCCCAGCTTTCTGGCACTGGGCATTACATTGCCACCCAAAGTCCATGGGTAATCTTCAGATTTCATGAGGTCTTGTACACAGTCTGGCCTCCCAGTGCAGGAGGCAGCAAAACAACCCAAAACATCTCTGACCTCCACCGTGTGTGACTGTAGGTGCTGTGTTCTTTTCTTTGTAGGCCTCATTCCGTTTTTAGTAAACAGTAGAATGATGCACTTTACCCAAAAGCTCTTTTTTGGTCTCATTTGTCCACAAGACACCTTCCAGGAAGGATTTTGGTTCCTCATGTACTTTTTGACATACTGCAGTCTGGCTTTTTCTGTCTCTGTGTCAGCAGTGGAGTCCTCCTGGGTCTCCAGCATTTAATTTCATTCACATGTGGACAGATAATTGATGCTGACATTGATGCACCCTGAGCCTGCAAGACAGCTAGAATTTCTTTGGACCTTGATTGGGCGGCTTATGCACCATCTGAACTATCCTTCGTTATAACCTTTCATCATTTTTTTCTCTGACGTCCACATCCAGGGAGATTAGCTACAGTATCATGGGATGTAAACTTCTTGATTATGTTGTGCACAGTGGACAAAGGAATATCAAGATCTCTGGGATGGACTTGTAACCTTGAGATTGCTGATATTTTTCTGCCATTTTAGTTCTCCTGACCACAGACAGTTCTCTTCTCGCTTAGTGTGGCACACACAGACAAACAATACAAAAATTGAATGAACTTCTCCCATTATTATCTGGTTTCAGGTGTGATTTTCATATTGCCCACACCTGTAATTTGCACAGGTAAGTTTTTAAGGAGCATCAAATGCTTGAAACAAAGTTTACACACAATTTTGGAAAACTGCCAACAATTTTGTTAGGCCCATTTTTGCCTTTTTTACTGCAGTTTTTTGTGTTGTTCTAATAGACACAAAGGAAATAAGCATGTGTATAACAAAACATGTGTAACTGCAATCATTTTCTGGGGGAAAACACTTCATTTCCTGGAACAATTTCAAGGGTGCCAACACTTTCAGCCATGACTGTATAAGGAGACAGATTATGGACGGCTTTGTAGGTCAGTGTTAGCAGTTTGAACTGGATACATTGGAGAATTGGGAGGTAATGAAAGGGTTTGCAGAGGAGAGAAGTGAAGGAGTAGCGAAGAGTAAGGTGGATCAGTTGGGCGGCAGAGTTGAGGACGCACTGGAGAGGTGTGAGAGTGTCAGCAGGGAGGCTACAGAAGAGGATGTTGCAATAGTCAAGGCGGGAGAGGATGAGGGCATCACTCTGGGATTCTGGACGTCTGGGCCAGAGCGGTAGATCTGAGCATCATCAGGGTATGGGTGGTACTGGAAGCCATGGGACTTTCTAAGTTGTCACAGGCCAAAAGGTATAGCTAGAGAAGAGTAGGAGTCCCAAGACAGAGCCTTGAGGGACACCAAGAGCGAGGGCGGGATGAGAGGTAGTGTGAGAATGAAGGATGCTAAATGTGAGGTATGAGGAGATCCAGGAGAGGGCAAGGTCTGTGATACTGAGGGAAAAGAGGATCTCTAGCAGGAGGGAGTGGTTAAAGTGGTTGTCCACTATTAGAACACCACCTTAGGAGTCCGTGTTTCCCCTAGGTAAAATAATGAAGCCTATACTCACCTCCCATACCGGCGACTTTTCAGCAGTGCCGCAATTTGTATTGCCAGCGCTTGCGTGGGATTGTGATATGATGTGAGCCCAACGTCCTAAAAGCGCCGGCTTCTGTCTTCCCACTTTCGGCTACACTCACTTCCTATTGATTGCTCGTTTGGTCCGAAGGCGGGGAGTCAGAAGCTGGTGCTGATTGGACACGGGGCGCGTGTGATGTCACAGCCCCATGTGAGCCCAGACACCGAAAATCCCAACGCCGCTTGAAGGGTGCCGGTATGGGAGGCAGGTATACACTTCATTATTTTACCTGGGGGAAACAGAATCAGGAGGGGTTGTCCTAGTAGTGGACAATCCCTTTAACCGTGTCAGGAGCAGAGGACAGGTCTAGAAGGAGGATCGTACACATAAATACAGTGCAGACCAAAAGTTTGGATACACCTTCTCATTCAAAGAGTTTTCTTTATTTTCATGACTCTGAAAATTGTAAATTCCCATTGAAGGCATCAAAACTATGAATTATCACATGTGGAATGAAATGCGTAACAAAAAAGTGTGAAACAACTGAAAATATGTCTTATATTCTAGGATCTTCACAGTAGTCGCCTTTTGCTTTCATTACTGCTTTGCACACTCTTGGCATTCTCTTGATGAGCTTCAAGATGTAGTCACCGGAAATGGTCTTCTAACAGTCTTGAAGGAGTTCCCAGAGATGCTTAGCACTTGTTGGCCCTTTTGCCTTCACTCTGCGGTCCAGCTCACCCCAAACCATCTCGATTGGGTTCAGGTCTGGTGACTGTGGAGACCAGGTCATCTGGCGTAGCACCCCATCACTCTCCTTCTTAGGCTGCTTTCACACATCCGGTTTTTGCTGTGCGGCACAATCCGGCGCTTTGCAGAAAAAACGCAACCGTTTTATTTTGCCACCGGTTGCGTTTTTTCCGCATAGACTTTCATTAGCGCCGGATTGTGCCGCATGGCCTTGCGTTCCGTCCGGATTTTGCCGGATGCAGCATATTTAGCCCATGCGGCGGCCGGATGGAACGTTGCCTGGCACGTTTTTTTGTCCGTCGAAAAACACTGCATCGCGCCGCATCCGGCCGATGCGGCGTAATTTCCCATGCATGCCAATGGACGCCGCATCCGGCGTCCTGCAGCAAAAAACGCACCTGGCCGCCACATGCGGGTTTTTGCACTGCGCATGATCAGTAGTCAGCCGCAACCGGCAAAAACCGGACCGCATGTAAAAACTTATGCAAAGGATGCGGTTGTTTTGCCGCATCCGTTGCATAGGTTTTAGAGCCGGATCGGGCCGCTCTGCAAACACCGGGTGTGAAAGCAGCCTTAGTCAAATAGCCCTTACACAGCCTGGAGGTGTGTTTGGGGTCATTGTCCTGTTGAAAAATAAATGATGGTCCAACTAAACGCAAACCGGATGGAATAGCACGCCGCTGCAAGATGCTGTGGTAGCCATGCTGGTTCTGTATGCCTTCAATTTTGAATAAATCCCCAACAGTGTCACCAGGAAAGCACCCCCCACACCATCACACCTCCTCCACCATGCTTCACGGTGGGAACCAGTCATGTAGAGTCCATCCGTTCACCTTTTCTGCATCAAAGACACGGTGGTTGGATCCAAAGATCTCAAATTAGGACTCATCAGAGCAAAGCACAGATTTCCATTGGTCTAATGTCCATTCCTTGTGTTCTTTAGCCCAAACAAGTCTTTTCTGCTTGTTGCCTGTCCTTAGCAGTGGTTTCCTAGCAGCTATTTTACCATGAAGACCTGCTGCACAAAGTCTCCTCTTAACAGTTGTTCTAGAGATGTGTCTGCTGCTAGAACTCTGTGTGGCAGTGACCTGGTCTCTAATCTGTGCTGCTGTTAACCTGCGATTTCTGATGCTGGTGACTCGGATAAACTTATCCTCCGCAGCAGAGGTGTCTTCCTTTCCTGGGGCGGTCCTTATGTGAGCCAGTTTCTTTGTAGGGTTTAATGGTTTTTGCCACTGCACTTGGGGACACTTTCAAAGTTTTCCCAATTTTTCGGACTGACTGACCTTCATTTCTTAAAGTAATAATGGCCACTCGTTTTTCTTTACTTAGCTTCTTTTTTCTTGTCATAATAGAAAGTCTAAGGGTATGTGCCCACGCTGCGGAAAATGCGCGGATTTTGCCGCGGATTTCTCGCGGAAAAGCCGCGGATTTTCCGAAAATCTGCAGCACAGCTACTCCCCAGCCATTTCTATGGCATTTGGGAAATGCTGTGTCCACGCCGCGGATTTTTCTGCAACGCAAATCATGCGGATTTTCGTGCGGAAAAATCTGCAACATGTCAATTATTGTTGCGGATTTTCGTCCGGATTTTGGCTATAAAATTGAAAAAAAAAAGCAAAATCCGCGGCAATTCCGCGGTAAACCGCACCTATGAAAAGGTGAGGATTTTGCGGGAAAGCTGCGGATTTTGATGCAGAAAAGTCCGCAGATACATAGTCCCGTGGGCACATAGCCTAACAGTCTATTCAGTAGGACTATCAGCTGTGTATCCACCAGACTTCTGCACAACACAGCAAATGGTCCCAACCCCATTTATAAGGCAAGAAATCCCACTTATTAAACCTGACAGGGCACACCTGTGAAGTGAAAACCATTTCCGGTGACTACCTCTTGAAGCTCATCAAGAGAATGCCAAGAGTGTGCAAAGCAGTAATCAAAGCAAAAGGTGGCTACTTTGAAGAACCTAGAATATAAGACATATTTCCAGTTGTTTCACACTTTTTTTTGTTAAGTATTTCATTCTACATGTGATAATTCATAGTTTTGATGCCTTCAATGTGAATCTACAATTTTCAGTCATGAAAATAAAGAAAACTCATTGAATGAGGTGTGTCCAAACTTTTGGTCTGCACTGTATATATATATATTTATATGCCTCTCCATTTCCATAATGTCCGGTATGCTTCATGACATTATATGTGAATATGAAAGGTGTCAGTGAAGACATCTGGACTCGGGGAGACGTCTTTCTGGAGGTTGTGGGCAATGTTGGGATGTGGATATTTGGCCCCTGACGTCCCTGCAGTCGCCGTGCACCGGGGGTAATAACGGGCAGCACAAAACGCAGGGCGAGAAGTCGCAGCCTCACTTTTCTCCTTCCTTTTCCTCTTCATTGCTTCATACACCTAAAAGAAAAAAAATAATATGAATAGTAAATTATTATAACATCCAACTTCTTCCACTGCCAAAATATTATAACTGGGAGCTGTGGGCGGGGGGACCCCCTCGAGATTTGCCAGAGATCCGCTACATAAATACTCAGGACCCCAGGCACGCAGGGCCCCTAGCTCAGCACTCTGGGCTCTCAGCTCAACACTCAAAGATTCCAGCTCAGCACTCAGGGCCCAGGCACTCAGGGTCTCCGGCACTCAGGGTCTCCGCCTCAGCACTAAGGGTCCTCAGCACAGGCCCCAGGCACTCAGGGATCCCAGCTCAGCACTCAGGCCCCAGGCACTCAGGGATCCCAGCTCAGCACTCAGGCCCCAGGCACTCAGGGATCCCAGCTCAGCACTCAGGCCCCAGGCACTCAGGGATCCCAGCTCAGCACTCAGGGTCCTCATCACTCAGGGATCCTGGTTCAGCACTCAGGGTCCTCAGCACTCAGGGATCCCGGGTCAGCACTCAGGGTCCTCAGCACTCAGGGTCCTCAGCACTCAGGGTCCTCAGCACTCAGGGTCCTCAGCACTCAAGTATCCTGGCTCGGCACTCAGGGTCCTCAGCACTCAGGCCCCAGGCACTCAGGGATCCTGGCTCAGCACTCAGGGTCCTCATCACTCAGGGATCCTGGCTCAGCACTCAGGGTCCTCAGCACTCAGGGATCCCGGGTCAGCACTCAGGGTCCTCAGCACTCAGGGTCCTCAGCACTCAGGGTCCTCAGCACTCAGGGATCCTAGCTTAGCACTCAGGGTCCTCAGCACTCAGGGTCTTCAGCACTCAGGGTCTTCAGCACTCAGGGTCCTCAGCACTCAGGGTCCTCAGCACTCAGGGTCCTCAGCACTCAGGGTCCTCAGCACTCAGGGATCCTAGCTCAGCACTCAGGGTCCTCAGCACTCAGGGATCCTAGCTCAGCACTCAGGGTCCTCAGCACTCAGGGATCCTGGCTGGGCACTCAGGGATCCTGGCTGGGCACTCAGGGATCCTGGCTGGGCACTCAGGGATCCCGGCTCGGCACTCAGGGTCCTCAGCACTCAGGGATCCCGGCTCAGCGCTCAGGGTCCTCAGCACTCAGGGATCCCGGCTCAGCGCTCAGGGTCCTCAGCACTCAGGGATCCCGGCTCAGCGCTCAGGGTCCTCAGCACTCAGGGATCCCGGCTCAGCGCTCAGGGTCCTCAGCACTCAGGGATCCCGGCTCAGCACTCAGGGTCCTCAGCACTCAGGGATCCCGGCTCAGCGCTCAGGGTCCTCAGCACTCAGGGATCCCGGCTCAGCGCTCAGGGTCCTCAGCACTCAGGGATCCCGGCTCAGCGCTCAGGGTCCTCAGCACTCAGGGATCCCGGCTGAGCACTCAGGGTCCGCAGCACTCAGGATCCGCAGCACTCAGGGTCCGCAGCACTCAGGGATCCCGGCTCAGCACTCAGGGTCCGCAGCACTCAGGGATCCCGGCTCAGCGCTCAGGGTCCTCAGCACTCAGGGATCCCGGCTCAGCGCTCAGGGTCCTCAGTACTCAGGGATCCCGGCTCAGCACTCAGGGTCCGCAGCACTCAGGGATCCCGGCTCAGCACTCAGGGATCCCGGCTCAGCACTCAGGGATCCCGGCTCAGCACTCAGGGATCCCGGCTCAGCACTCAGGGATCCCGGCTCAGCACTCAGGGATCCCGGCTCAGCACTCAGGGATCCCGGCTCAGCACTCAGGGCCCCCGCAGAGTTGGGAATGTGCCGGTGGGCGGAGCTCGTAATGTTCTGCACGGGACGTTCTACACGAGGGCCACGTGACCCGATATATTACGCTGGGAGCAGACGCTACTGACCCCTCCCACAACACTATATACAGGACACACAGGTGTGAGCGGCTGTGTACAGGACGAGACACAGGAGAGCGCCATCACCTGGCAGCGGCCGCTCTGAGCTGTGCTCAGTCACTCTATATACAGGGTTCACAGGCTCCGCCCCCCCCGCTCCACACACAGCTCTTCCCGCCTTGGGCGAAAAATGATCACGTGACCTGTTAGGCTCAGCAAACCGAGAGGCACGCCGGGAGTTGTAGTATTGACTCATGTCACGTGACGCCGGACACGGAAGTTGTGTTCGCTAATTCGTACTTGATTTCACCGTACCGGAGAGGATGAGCGGCCGGAGAGAGGCCCGGGGAGAAGGGAAAGGGAAGACGGGGGCGCCACACAAAGGGGTGAGGTGATCAACATGGAATACGTACTGCGTATACACAGACGGACAGCTACCTGTCATTACCGTATATACACACGGGCACCTACCTGTCATTACCGTATATGCAGACGGGCACCTACCTGTCATTACCGTATATGCAGACGAGCAGCTACCTGTCATTACCGTATATACACACGGGCACCTACCTGTCATTACCGTATATGCAGACGGGCACCTACCTGTCATTACCGTATATGCAGACGAGCAGCTACCTGTCATTACCGTATATACACACGGGCACCTACCTGTCATTACCGTATATACACACGGGCACCTACCTGTCATTACCGTATATACACACGGGCACCTACCTGTCATTACAGTATATACACACGGGCACCTTCCTGTCATTACCGTATATACACACAGGCACCTTCCTGCCAATACCGTATATACACGCTGGCACCTGCCTGTCCTTACCGTATATACACGCTGACACCTGCCTGTCCTTACCGTATATACACATGGGCACCTACCTGTTGTTACTGTATATACACGCTGGTACCTGCCTGCCATTAACGTATATGCACACAGGCACCTACCTGTCATTACTGTATATACACACGGGCACCTCCCTGTCGTTACCATATATACACACGGGCACCTCCCTGTCGTTACCGTATATACACACGCGGGCACCTCCCTGTCATTACCGTATATACACCCGGGCACCTACCTGTCATTACCATATATACACACAGGCACCTACCTGTCATTACTGTATATACACACGGGCACATCCCTGTCATTACTGTATATACACACGGGCACCTCCCTGTCATTACTGTATATATCGTGACCGTATATACACGCTGGCACCTGGCTGTCGTGACCGTATATACACGCTGGCACCTGGCTGTCGTGACGTATATACACGCTGGCACCTGGCTGTCGTGACTGTATATACACGCTGGCACCTGGCTGTCGTGACAGTATATACACGCTGGCACCTGGCTGTCGTGACCGTATATACACGCTGGCACCTGGCTGTCGAGACCGTATATACACGCTGGCACCTGGCTGTCGTGACCGTATATACACGCTGGCACCTGGCTGTCGTGACAGTATATACACGCTGGCACCTGGCTGTCGTGACTGTATATACACGCTGGCACCTGGCTGTCGTGACCGTATATACACACGCTGGCACCTGGCTGTCGAGACCGTATATACACACGCTGACACCTGGCTGTCGTGACCGTATATACACGCTGGCACCTGGCTGTCGTGACCGTATATACACGCTGGCACCTGGCTGTCGTGACCGTATACACACGCTGGCACCTGGCTGTCGTGACCGTATACACACGCTGGCACCTGGCTGTCGTGACCGTATACACACGCTGGCACCTGGCTGTCGTGACCGTATACACACGCTGGCACCTGGCTGTCGTGACCGTATATACACACGCTGGCACCTGGCTGTCGTGACCGTATATACACACGCTGACACCTGGCTGTCGTGACAGTATATACAAGCTGGCACCTGGCTGTCGTGACCGTATATACACGCTGGCACCTGGCTGTCGTGACCGTATATACACACGCTGGCACCTGGCTGTCGTGACCGTATATACACACGCTGGCACCTGGCTGTCGTGACCGTATATACACACGCTGACACCTGGCTGTCGTGACCGTATATACACACGCTGGCACCTGGCTGTCGTGACCGTATATACACGCTGGCACCTGGCTGTCGTGACCGTATATACACGCTGGCACCTGGCTGTCGTGACCGTATATACACACGCTGACACCTGGCTGTCGTGACCGTATATACACACGCTGGCACCTGGCTGTCGTGACCGTATATACACACGCTGGCACCTGGCTGTCGTGACCGTATATACACACGCTGGCACCTGGCTGTCGTGACCGTATATACACACGCTGACACCTGGCTGTCGTGACCGTATATACACACGCTGGCACCTGGCTGTCGTGACCGTATATACACACGCTGGCACCTGGCTGTCGTTACCGTATATACACACTGTAGACTGTGAGCCCTCGCGGGCAGGGTCCTCTCTCCTCCTATACCAGTCTGTTTTGTACTGTTAATGATTGTTGTACGTATACCCTCTTTCACTTGTAAAGCGCCATGGAATAAATGGCGCTATAATAATAAATAATAATAATAATAATAATAATACACACGCTGGCACCTTCCTGTCGTTACCGTATATACACACGCTGGCAGCTTCCTGTCATTACCGTATATACACACGCGGGCACCTACCTGTCATTACCATATATAGACGCTGGCACCTGCCTGTCATTACCATATATACACACGCTGGCACCTTCCTGTCGTTACCGTATATACACACGCGGGCACCTGCCTGTCATTACCGTATATACACACGTTGGCACCTGCCTGTCATTACCGTAAATACACATAGGCACCTGTCAGTCATTACCATATATGCACATGTTGACAGCTACCCGTCATTACTATATTTTTCATCACATTCAGTATGTTATCACCATTGTGACACTTTGCTCCGCTCTCTCCCGCAGGCCCCGTTCCTCCTCGGTTTTCCTGATGCTGGAGACTCAGATGATGATGGTAGTTTGGAGGCCGAGCTCATGGCCATCACCGGGGCGAATAAAGCTGCACAGAAAGCGAAGCCTAAAGGAAAAAGTGAGTAATGAGACAGTTCATTGACAAAACCTATGACAGTTCTGCTGGTCCCGGGGCAGTCACAGCGATGGACGGCTTCTCCCAGCATGTCGGGGCCTTCTGGGGGTCGTATGTAATGGTGGGAGACAGAGGTGAGGTGGGGGGCAGCGTCCTGTCAGGTATCATGAGGGCACATTCCTCTGTTCACTGAACCTGACAGGACCCCAAGAGGCAGCGAAGCAGCTAAAGCACAGGAGAACCTTTCCCTGCCGGACTGACCATTCATCTCAGTCATTCTGCCAGGCTTATTGGAGGACGGCAGAGAGCCGCTGGACAAACAACACAGCCCATTCAATCCACACAGGCACAGATATCAAACCATAGATGTCCATACATTTAGTGATGTGTAATAATGAGAAATGACACAGGGAAAATGTATTGATCAAATGAAGAAAGAGAGGTGCAAAAAGCCATGAAACGTCATGACACCAGCTGAGATCTATCAGTAACTAGAACGCAATCCTGCCACTTAGTGTAAAATAATATAAGTGACGGCCTATAAAAATGTCTCATTACCAAGATGCCACACAAGAAACTTCTCATATAGGGTAAAACCAGTGAGCTGTCTCAAGACCATTTCTTATACATAATTTATGGACAGCTATGGTTTGATTTCTTTGCCTGTGTGGATTGGATGGGTTGTTACTGACATCTGGTGAGAAATTCATGTCAATTTCACCTTTAGGAATATATTTACTTATACAGTGTAACATATATTTTCTACTCTGGATGCTCAGGGGATTCTGTCAGTAATGCCGGAGAGGGGGTCAGCCGAAGACGGTTTGTATTGTTTGTCCAGCATTCAATTTCTCGGAGAGCCCTTTTAATCGCGGCTGGTCATGTGACTTGTCTGAGATGTGGTGCCCCCTATTTTTAGTCATGTTTTGCCCCCGTTCTCCCCTGCAGCCCCCCTCCCCATGGAGCACATTGAGCGTATGGCTGCTCTCTGTATGCAGGATTTGGATGAGGATGTTGATGACGACGTGGATGACGATGAAGACTTGATGGTGAGTGCAGATCTGCCTGATCCTGAGCACACACACCAGAAATCTGGGAATAGGGGAGCGAGCATTCAGCCGGCTGCCCCCATGTACTACGGTGTACTATAGGATTCATTAATGTCAGATCCCTGCCTGATCGTGAGCACACACACCAGAAATCTTGGAATAGGGGAGCAAGCATTCAGGCGACTGCCCCCATGTAAGGCGTACTATAGGATTCATTAATGTCACAGATCTGCCTAATCCTGAGCACACACCAAAGGTCTGGGAATAGGGGAGTAAGCATTCAGCCGGCGGTCCCCATGTAAGGCGTACTATAGGATTCATTAATGTCAGATCTCTGCCTGATCCTGAGCACACACACCAGAAATCTTGGAATAGGGGAGCAAGCATTCAGGCGACTGCCCCATGTAAGGCGTACTATAGGATTCATTAATGTCACAGATCTGCCTGATCCTGAGCACACACACCAGAAAAATGGGAATAGGGGAGCAAGCATTCAACCAGCTGCCCCCATGTACGGTGTAGTATAGGATTCATAAATGTCAGATCTGCCTGATCCTGAGCGCACACACCAGAAATCTGGAAATAGGGGAGCAAGCATTCAGCTGGCTGACCCCATGTACGGCGTACTATAGGATTTGTTAATGTCACAGATCTGATTGTTCGTATCATCGACAGGCGGAACTAAATGAGGTCCTTGGAGAGGAGGAAGAGGAGCCGAAAGTGATAACTCCCCCCTCACAGGTATACACATTAACTGCTCGCGCTATACTCAGATGTCCTGCCGTACTCAGGACCAACGTGTTTTTTTTTATTATTGTGTTTCCTTAGACAACCCCAGCTTCCGCGGGCAGCATGGAGGGCACCGTGCAGGAGCGTCTGGCCATGTACAAGGAGGCCCTGAGTAATGCCAAGCAGGCAGGAGACGGAAGCAAAGCCAGGAGATACGAGCGAGGTGTGAAGGTGCGATGCACTGCCCGTAATGCCCCTCCATGTCCCCTGCCCTCCGCTCCCTCATCCTCTCTCTGTCTACCAGACGCTGGAGGACATGCTGCGTACGGTCAAAAAGGGCGGCCCTGTGTCCGCAGAAGACATCCCACCTCCAGTGGCAACTGGGAAAACCACCAGTGCTCCTGCAGCCCCGCCCGCTGTCGTCATCACGCCGGACCCCCCTGCTATGAACGGAATACCATCAAAGGCTCCTGGTCCCACCAAGACTCCTCCACCGGTGCCCACCAAGACCCCTCCACCGGTGCCCACCAAGACTCCTCCACTGGTGGCCATCAAACCTCAGAGCTTTCCGCAACCGGTGACCATCGCTGCCCCGATCAAGTCTTCTGCTCCAGTGATGCCAAGCCCAGGTAACAGGGTCGGCCATGCTTCCCACATTACCAGGGGTAACCCCATAGCACCGGTGGTCACTCTTGTCGCTCTGTCCTTGCAGCATCGGATGAGAACAAGTCTCGAGTGATGGATCTTCAGAGAGAATATAAACTGGCCGCTATTCAGAGCAAGCAGCAGGGGGACACGGAGCAAGCCACCAAGTATTACCGCGTGGCCAAGGTAAGTGGGAAAGCTGGTCATCACGGCAGTCATATTGGTTGCCACCCAACTTCCATGCCCAGTCTCTGATCCGGTGCTCCATTCTTTTTCTTACAGTCTCTGGATCCCATCATGTCTGCATTAGACTCTGGACAGACGGTGGACTTGGACAGCCTCCCTCCTCCACCTGGTGAGTCCCCCTTGTTAAAGGGAAAGTCCAAAAACACATGCCTTGTACTCAAAACAGCGCCTCCTCTGTGTACTGGTTGTGTCCGGTATTGCACCTCAGCTCCATTTAAGTGAATGGGACTAAGATGCAATACAAAGGCATGGCGCTAAGTGTGGAGGACAGTAGCCGTATCGTCGACAACCCCTTTAAGTATGATGGACATTTTAAGTTGTATTTCTACAAAGGCGAAACCTTAGACTTGGCCTTTTTTTTCCCCTCCACAGTTCAGTTGGTCCCAAATAAGACGACGATCCCCCTCTCTCCAGTGAGCGCAGACCCTTCCCCGTCCACCGGTGAGTTGTATGCCCCCTGCTGGATATAGTCGCACAGTAATAAAGCTTATTCCGAGCTGACGTGACCGGGTGCTGTAGGTGCCGCAGCCATGACAGATTTTCACCTATGACAGTGAAGGTTTCACAGTCCTTATGGGTTAAGGAGTCCCGGTTCTGTTTCAGGTCTGCCCCCTCCTCCTCGGGACACCCTGGAGGCTCTGCAGCAGAGGATGGACCGGTACCGCAGCGCTGCCGATCAGGCGAAAGCCAAGGGAGACGACCGCAAGGCCCGGATGCATGAGCGCATAGTGAAGGTGACGGCGACCGCTGGACAACATTTCCGGGGTTCTGGGTCTGAAGTTCTGCAACATCTTATTTTAAAGATCTGCTTGCTGGCAGTGAATTATTGGGTCTGTACAGGTTTTCCAGGCTCTTCATCTTCACTCACAGCAAGCAGAGATCTTAAATAGTGAGACATGGACCCATAACATGTAAGACAAACGTTCCCTCTGATTTCTGACCCTAAGACGCTCCGTATTGTCTCTTCGCCTCCTCCCTGCAGCAATACCAAGATGCCATACGGAGCCAAAAGGCTGGAAAACAAGTCAACCTGGCGGAGTTACCGGTGCCCCCAGGTCTGTAGGACGATGCAGCCCGGGCCCACGTATGACCAGCAGCATGCTTATGACGCCATCCAACTTGTCCACCATACTTTACCTTACCAGATTGCTCCCTGGTCTTTAGGTTTCCCACCAATCCAAGGGTCTGATGCTGTCCCCCAGGAGCAGAGTCTGGTTGGCGTGCTGGAAACAGCTATGAAGCTGGCCAATCAGCAGGAAGGAGACGGCGACGATGATGATGACGATGATGAGGAGGAGAAGAAAGGACCTGCTGGAGCTCCAAAGGTTAATATGATGTGCTTAAAGGGATCCTCCACCACTAATGTCCCTAGAGATAAGTGGTAGTGGTGCGGACCCCTCATCATAGATTATACAGACGCCATTGTGACTCCCATTTTCCTTACAGCCGGTCACCCGCCCCGGACCTGGTCCGAATCTGCAGCCGACGACGGCGCCCAAACCTTCTCCCCCGAAAAGTCCCAAACTGTCTGGAAAAGGTGCGTCTACGTCGGGACCCTGATAATCCGGCACTGATCTGATCCGTGGATACCTATTTTCTCTTGATCCCCTTTTTGCAGCTCAGCAGCAGCTTCAGTTTTTAGAAGGAAGAAAGAAGCAGCTCCTGACGGCCGCCCTCCGCTCCAAGCAGCACAAAGACATGGAGGGGGCGAAAATGTACCTGCGCCAATCCAAGGGCCTGGACCCCATGATCGAGGCGTCGCGGGGAGGCCTGCCGGTGGATATCACCAAGGTAAAGGAGCGGTGTGGTCAGAGGATCTGACAACCGCTGCTGCAGCTGAGTTGTCGCTGTCGTCCCCAGGTCCCCCCGGCTCCTGTAAATCAGGACGATTTCACCCTGGACCGGCCGGGTAAAGGCCAGAGCAGCGAGAAGTACGGCAAGCTGATGGAGCAGCTGAAGAAGCAGCACGAGGTAGGAGCCATATTGGATGTGGCGGGGACTGAAGGTGGGCACTGCAAATGGGGAGCACCGCTACCATGAAGGTGGCATTGCAAATGGGGAGCACCGCTACCATGAAGGTGGCACTGACAATGGGGAGCACCGCTACCATGAAGGTGGCACTGCCAATGGGGAGCACCGCTACCATGAAGGGGGCACTGCCAATGGGGAGCACCGCTACCATGAAGGGGGCACTGCCAATGGGGAGCACCGCTGCTATGAAGGGGGCACGGCCAATGGGGCGCACCGCTGCCATGAAGGGGGCACTGCCAATGGGGAGCACCGCTGCCAGAAGGGGGCACTGCCAATGGGGAGCACCGCTGCCATGAAGGGTGCACTGCCAATGGGGAGCACCGCTGCCATGAAGGGTGCACTGCCAATGGGGAGCACCGCTGCCATGAAGGGGGCACTGCCAATGGGGAGCACCGCTGCCATGAAGGGTGCACTGCCAATGGGGAGCAGCGCTGCCATGAAGGGGGCACTGCCAATGGGGAGCACCGCTGCAATGAAGGGGGCACGGCCAATGGGGAGCAGCGCTGCCATGAAGGGGGCACGGCCAATGGGGAGAACAGCTGCCATGAAGGGGGCACTGCCAATGGGGAGCACCGCTGCCATGAAGGGGGCACGGCCAATGTGGAGCACCGCTGCCATGAAGGGGGCACTGCCAATGGGGAGCACCGCTGCCATGAAGGGGGCACTGCCTGTACTCTCATGGGCGTCCTCATTTGGCGCCATTAAGAGCATTTTTTTATAATTTTTTTGCTTATTTTTTTGTTCTGCCCCACGTCAGTGATGCACCGGCCGTCCCCATAGTGTAACAAGTCGTTCATCAGAGCTGGCGCCGTCTTCCATTGGCGCTAATGATCTCGTGCCCATTGTAGCCACGTTTTTTTAGTGGATTACAAGCCACGATGCTCTGCGTATTCTGTCGTCTTTCATAGTTGCGATCTCGAAGTCATAAAGGCTCAGACCACACCACTTCTGTAGTAAGCCTCACCAGGGCCCACCTGTAGCAGGCCCTCCGCACACCTGTAGTAAGGCTAGTCAGGGCCCTCCGCACACCTGTAGTAAGGCTAGTCAGGGCCCTCCGCACACCTGTAGTAAGGCTAGTCAGGGCCCTCCGCACACCTGTAGTAAGGCTAGTCAGGGCCCTCCGCACACCTGTAGTAAGGCTAGTCAGGGCCCTCCGCACACCTGTAGTAAGGCTAGTCAGGGCCCTCCGCACACCTGTAGTAAGGCTAGTCAGGGCCCTCCGCACACCTGTAGTAAGGCTAGTCAGGGCCCTCCGCACACCTGTAGTAAGGCTAGTCAGGGCCCTCCGCCACCTGTAGTAAGGCTAGTCAGGGCCCTCTGCCCACCTGTAGTAAGGCTAGTCAGGGCCCTCTGCCCACCTGTAGTAAGGCTAGTCAGGGCCCTCTGCCCACCTGTAGTAAGGCTAGTCAGGGCCCTCCGCCCACCTGTAGTAAGGCTAGTCAGGGCCCTCCGCCCACCTGTAGTAAGGCTAGTCAGGGCCCTCCGCCCACCTGTAGTAAGGCTAGTCAGGGCCCTCCGCCCACCTGTAGTAAGGCTAGTCAGGGCCCTCCGCCCACCTGTAGCAAGCCTCGTCAGGGCCCTCCGCCCACCTGTAGCAAGCCTCGTCAGGGCCCGCTGCCCAGCTGTAGCAAGCCTCCGCAGGGCCCGTCGCCCAGCTGTAGCAAGCCTCCGCAGGGCCCGTCGCCCAGCTGTAGCAAGCCTCCGCAGAGCCTGCCGCCCACCCGTAGCAAGCTTCCGCAGAGCCCGCCACCCACCTGTAGCAAGCCTCGCAAGGCCCACCGCCAAGCTGTAGCAAGCCTCCGCAGAGCCTGCTGCCCACCCGTAGCAAGCTTCCGCAGAGCCCGCCGCCCACCTGTAGCAAGCCTCGCAAGGCCCACCGCCGAGCTGTAGCAAGCCTCCGCAGAGCCTGCTGCCCACCCGTAGCAAGCTTCCGCAGAGCCCGCCGCCCACCTGTAGCAAGCCTCCACAAGGCCTGCCGCCCAGCATAAACCGGCTTTGCAGGGCCTACCAGGAGCAGGGCCCGCCACCCACCTGGAGCAATTCCTGCAGTGCCTGTCACCCACCTGGAGCAATTCCTGCAGTGCCCGCCACCCACCGTGAACAGGGCCCGTAGTCCCCACCGTCTTGGAGATCTTCTGACCATGTCCTCCAGACTTGACGTTTCGGCCCCTGTCGCTCACATCCTTACACTTGTCACTTTTCTGCTGCCAACAAGTTCCTCCCATATTGTCTGGTTACTGACGCTTTCCTCCTTTCCTCTCAGATGGCCGTGTCGTATTCTCAGCAGTTCACTCATCTGGGAAACATCACGGAGACGGCAAAGTGAGTGAGTCCGGCCTCCTACGGCTCGTCTTCTCCCCATGACTCTTCTGTATGTCTCCGGTCTCCTTGTGGCTCCTCCGTGCTCCGGGACCACTCCTGCGGCTCGTCTTCTCCCTATGACTCTTCTGTATGTCTCCGGTCTCCTTGTGGCTCCTCCGTGCTCCGGGACCACTCCTGCGGCTCGTCTTCTCCCCATGACTCTTCTGTATGTCTCCGGTCTCCTTGTGGCTGCTCCGTGCTCTGGGACCACTCCTGCGGCTCGTCTTCTCTCCATGACTCTTCTGTATGTCTCCGGTCTCCTTGTGGCTCCTCCGTGCTCCGGGACCACTCCTGCGGCTCGTCTTCTCTCCATGACTCTTCTGTATGTCTCCGGTCTCCTTGTGGCTCCTCCGTGCTCCGGGACCACTCCTGCGGCTCGTCTTCTCCCCATGACTCTTCTGTATGTCTCCGGTCTCCTTGTGGCTCCTCTGTGCTCCGGGACCACTCCTGCGGCTCGTCTTCTCCCCATGACTCTTCTGTATGTCTCCGGTCTCCTTGTGGCTGCTCCGTGCTCTGGGACCACTCCTGCGGCTCGTCTTCTCTCCATGACTCTTCTGTATGTCTCCGGTCTCCTTGTGGCTCCTCCGTGCTCCGGGACCACTCCTGCGGCTTGTCTTCTCTCCATGACTCTTCTGTATGTCTCCGGTCTCCTTGTGGCTCCTCCGTGCTCCGGGACCACTCCTGCGGCTCGTGATGCCTCCTCTTCCTTCACACTTTCTTACCATCTCCTCAGAATCTCTTTTCTTTCTCCTCAGATACGAGAAGCTGGCGGAGGAGTGTATGAAGTACATAGAGACGGTGAAGCAGGCGCACGCTCGGGGGCTCCCGGTGCCGCACTGTCACTACGAGGAGAGGACCGTCAGTGTGGTCAAGTGAGTGAGTCTATGACGTGCTGTGACATATACTGTATGTATACAAGGCTCCTGACCACTCCTGACTCGTGTCTGCCCCCCGCAGGATATTTCCAGAACTGACCAATTCTGACCTGGTGTTATATGTGAATAAGGCGGTGAATTTGCCCACAGGTGGGTCCGGGCGTCCCCTCCGCTGTATGTTCTTCACCCGTCTACGTTTTCGGCTAATACGTTTTCTGTTCCAGGATCGTCGCCCAGTGATATGGACACGTTTGTGCGCTTTGAGTTTGCGTATCCCAGTCTGGTAAGAGGAGCTGGTGATACAGTATGAGGCGATCATTATCGGATACATAGATGACGTGTTTCTTCATTGCAGGAGGAAGCGCAGAGAGATAAAACCAGCGTCATCAAAGGGACCAACTCTCCAGGTGTGCGGGGGCGGGGGGCCGGTCACGCTCGTGTTACCCGTCTGTGTGCTGGGGCGGGGGGCCGGTCACTGCCCGTGTTACCCGTCTGTATGCTGGGGCGGGGGGCCGGTCACGCTAGTGTTACCAGTCTGTGCTGGGGCGGGGGGCCGGTCACACCCGTGTTACCCATCTATGTACTAGGGTGGGGGGCTGATCACGCCCGTGTTACCTGTCTTTGTGCAGGGACGGGGGGGGGCGATCACACCCAAGTTACCCGTCTGTGTGCTGGGGCGGGGGGACCGATCACGCCCGTGTTACCCCTCGGTGTACCCACAACTCACTTGATCCTCTCTGTCTCTAGTCTATAAAGAAAAGTTCAACCTGCAGATAAATCGCAGCCACCGCGGCCTGAAGAGGGCGATACAGGCCAAGGGGGTCAAATTCGAAGTCATCCAGAAGGGGTAAGTGAGGGGAGGTAACATGGCAGGACTGGGGGGCTCATTCTCGGTGTTAATGCCATGCTGTGTATACAGGGGGCTTTTTAAGTCCGACCGTGTTTTGGGGACGGCACATCTCAAGTTGGAGACTTTAGAGAGCAATTGTGAGATCCGCGACATCCTGGAGGTAATTTACTCATGTATCCTCCACCATACCACTCTGTATGTATTACTTCCTCCTCCTCCATACCGCTCTGTATGTATCTCCTTCTCTTCCTCCATACCTCTCTGTATGTATCTCCTCCTCCATACCTCTCTGTATGTATCTCCTCCTCCATACCTCTCTGTATGTATCTCCTCCTCCATACCTCTCTGTATGTATCTCCTCCTCCATACCGCTCTATATGTATGTATTACCTCCTCCTCCATACTGCTCTGTGTGTATGTATCTCCTCCTTCGCACCACTCTGTATGTATTAACCTCTCTTCCTCCATACTGCACTGTATGTATTATCCCCTCTTCCATACCCCTCCTCCCCCCGCACCGCTCTGTATGTATCCCCTCCTCCCCCCGCACCGCTCTGTATGTATCTGCTGCCCCACACCGCTTCCCCATTTTGCTCTCTCCATCTCTGAGACTGATCCCGTTTTATTAGATCCCCTCAATCATGCCATATTTCTTCTTCCTCCAGGTGATGGAGGGCCGCAGACCCACGGGGGGTAAACTAGAGGTGTGCGTCCGAATCCGTGAGCCCTTTACGTCTCAGCAGCTGAGCAGCAGCACAGAGAAGTGGCTGGTCATCGAGCCCATCTCCCTTCCTCCGGTAATAATCTGCCCCTCACCTATCGGCCCCCGGCTTTCCAGGCGGCGGATAATTATTTTTTTTTTGGGGGGACACTGACGCCCTCTTCATGTATTTCACAGCCTCCAGTTTCGAAACCAAAACAGCCAACCCCAATTAAGTCCCCTTCCAGTAGGTGGGTGCAGTGGATATGTGACCGGCATGACTATCCTTCTGGTACCCTCTGTTTTCTACCTATAATCCCCCCGACTTTGTATTTCAGCCCCCAGACCCTCCACTGCCTGAGTGTTTTGGCGTTTGAGAAGGAGAAGCTGGAGACGAAGGTGAGTAAATCTATATCTCTGCAGACCTCGTTCTCATCCGAGTCCTCGGATCCCAACCTTTGTCTTCTCCCCCAGGTTCTCGGCTACAGACAGCAGCACCGCGCTCCTCCTGATGACCTCATCACGCTGCTTAATGATGTCACTCAGCGCAGCCAGCAGCAGGTGCTGCAGCTACGCCAGGGAGGACCTGCCATCCGCGCCGGTGAGGACCAGGGTGGTGGGAGGGATAATTCCGGGGTGCACTTTTCGGAGGCATTTTGTTATCACTTTGTACTTATTGCTCCTTTCAGAATACGTCCGGCAGCTGGAACGGTACTTGCAGTTTTACTCCGATTCTGCTCGGCGTCTAGGTCAAGAGGGGAACAGGGTAAGCAATTGGTGGGGCTTCATGGAGAAGCCATATGGCCGTACATAGAGGGCCATATAGAGGATGTACAGCTCAGAAACCAATCATATTAACCATTTCTGTTCACCTTATAGGAAGCAGCAAAAGAGGCTTTATACAAGAGGAACCTTGTAGGCAATGAGGTGGGTACATCCAGGGAGGGATTGATTATTAAAATGTTCCTTAGGACCCCAGTGCAGTGGTCACGTCGGTAGTCCATAGCCGCCAGAACGGAGACCTTCAAACCTCCTTTTTCCTGCCGGCTCCTCTTCTGGTTAGTATGCCCGGTGTGGCGTAACGCGTCCGTCACACTAATGAGCAGAGGAGCCTGGGATGCCGGTGGCCTCGGAGCGCTGTCATGGCTGCGGGACCGGAGCCCTTCCATCTTTCTCTTCTAGTTAGTAGGCCCGGTGTGCCATCGTACTTCCATCATAACTAACAACAAGAGGCGCCTGGGATACTGTTGACTTGTGACTACTGACATAGCCGCCGGACTGGAGCCCTTCCATCTCCTGTTCTGGTTAGTAGGTCCGATGCGCCGTTGTCCATCCGCCACACTAAGAAGAGGCACCTGGGATGCCGGCGGCCTCGACTACTGACATGGCCGCCTGACTGGAGTCCTTCAAACCTCATTTTACATGCCGGTTCCTCTTCTGGTTAGTAGGCCTGGTACGCTGTCACGCGTCCGACACACTAATGAGAAGAGGCGCCTGGGATGCCGGCGTCCGGTCACCTCAGACTACTGACATGGCCACCAGACCGGAACCCTTCCATCCTCCTTTTACCTACCAGCTCCTCTTCCGGTTAGTAGGCCCGGTGCGCCATTGTGTGTCTGTCACACTAACGAGAAGAGGTGCCTGGGATGCTGGTGTCCGGTGGCCACCCCTTACATCCTCCTTTTACCTACCGACTCCTCTTCTGGTTAGTAGGCCTGGTGCTCCGTCGTGCGTCCGTCACACTGATGAGAAGAGGCGCCTGGGATGATGGCAGCCTTGAACTACTGACATGGCTGTTGGACAAGAGCCCTTCGATCTTCCTTTTACCTGCTGGCTCCTCTTCTGGTTAGTAGGCCCGGTTCTCCGTCGTGCGTTCGTCACACTAATGAGAAGGGGCTCCTGGGATGCTGGCGGTCTCGGACTACTGACGTGGCTGCTGGTCTTGGATCCTGCAAATCTTTTTCTATCTCACAGATTTTTGTCCTTTCTCATCCTCAGCTGCAGAAAATGTCCAGATGAAGTACGTTTCGGATGCGGGGGCCTCTCACCCCGGGAAGCCCCTCCAGATGTTTACATCCTTCCCCTCCCCCACATACACTCCTATAGAAGTTGGGGACCAGTGCCTTATCCCTGCGAGCACACACACTCCGCTGGCACGCCATCATCTCCGGTGACAATCAGACCTCTCCAGCACTAGTGCATTAGCGGTGAAGCAGCAGGGTTGTGTGAGTGCGTGTCGTTACCCCCTCCCCTAATACTGTACTGCTGCGCCTGCCCGTACCAGACCCCCCCAACACTACATAGCGGGGCCGGCGCTCATCCTCATCAGTCCATCAGCTCTTATGTGTGTAAATTATGATACGATACATGATCATGTAGCTGCTGCTAAGAATAGTAATAAAGACCTAAAACCAATATGGCAGCCGTCATTCATCACCATCATCATCATCCCTACCCGTGCTGTACCAATGTCATCTTTGTGCCCCCTCCCCACTATCCCAGCTCAGTGCTGAAAGCTAAAGCCCCCCCATACACTTCTGAGCCCAGCGATAACTATGGGGCCAGCTGACAGTCTCATGCATGGGGGCCCCCAACAGATGATGTCGGGGTAGTTAAGGATCTGGTTGATCCATTCTCGGGCTGCCAATTCATTCTCGGGCTACCGATCCATTTTTGCGGCTGCCAATCCATTCTTGTAGCTGCCAATCCATTCTTGGGCTACCGATCCATTTTTGCGGCTGCCAATCCATTCTTGTAGCTGCTGGTCCATTTTTGTAGCTGCCGATCCATTCTCGGGCTGCCAATCCATTTTTGCAGCTACCGATCCATTTTTGCAGCTGCCGATCCGTCTTGGGGCTGCCGACCCGTTTTCGGGCTGCCGATCCGTTTTCGGGCTGCCGATCCGTCTTCGGGCTGCCGATCCGTCTTCGGGCTGCCGATCCATTTTTGCAGCTGCCGATCCGTTTTCGGGCTGCTGATTAATTTTCGGGCTTCCGATCCATCCTGTCCCCCTGCGATAAGCCAACGCCAGAAATGTCTGACAGCATCTCTCATAGAGAACAAACCTGTGTATGGGAGAGACGGCTGCTGGACAAACGGGTGCGAAAGAGCCAAGGGTTATCCTGCTTTTCTCTTCGCCAAGTCTGATATTGCAGCTGAGCTCCATTTATTGGGTTTGGATGCAATACCAGGCACAGCCTATGAGGGATAGTGGCGCTATTCCTAAGAAAGGAAAAAAAAAATGCAACTTTCTTCGGCGCTCCATTGGGAGACCCAGACGATTGGGTGTATAGCACTGCCTCCGGAGGCCACACAAAGCATTACACTAAAAAGTGTAAGGCCCCTCCCCTTCTGGCTATACACCCCCAGTGGGATCACTGGCTCACCAGTTTTCTGCTTTGTGCGAAGGAGGTCAGACATCCACGCATAGCTCCACTGTTTAGTCAGCAGCAGCTGCTGACTATGTCGGATGGAAGAAAAGAGGGCCCATACTAGGGCCCCCAGCATGCTCCCTTCTCACCCCACTTTATGTCGGCGGTGTTTGTCAAGGTTGAGGTACCCATTGCGGGTACGGAGGCTGGAGCCCACATGCTGTTTTCCTTCCCCATCCCCCTGAGGGGCTCTGAGGAAGTGGGATCTTACCGGCCCCCAAGCCCTGAGGCCGGGCTCCATCCACAGACCCATGGAACCTGCTGGATACGGAGCTGGGTACCGTTCAGGGACAAGGCCCTGCGACATTCAGGTACTCTGTGTCCCAAACAGGCCGCGCACATTCCAGACTTGCTGGGTGTGCTAGTGCGCCGGGGACAGTAGCGCTGCACGTTGGGGTTACAGTCACTACAGTTTTTTCTGAGTGACTTTATGTGTTGGGGACTGCCGCGCCGGCCGCCCCTAGGCGGCGGCGCGGCTGCGACTTGTAGTGCGCCGGGGACTTAGCGACGACCGTGCTTTTACGACGGCGTCGCTTATAAATTTAGTCCCCGGCTTCTGCGGCCTAGCTCCGCTTCGTTCCCGCCCCCACCCTGTCAATCAGGGCAAGGGAGAGACGCTGTACGATTAATCAGCGCCGAGGGCTGGAGCTTTATTTACATGCTCCAGCCCTCTCACTGAGCACAGGGGGACGCAGGTTTCCCGCTCTTTGTCTGCACACGCCCAGGGCCCGCCCATCTCCACAGGACGCCGGCAGCCATTCCTACATGCAGTCTGGCTGGAGAACGGACGCAGGCTCTGGGAGACCCAGACAAGGGATTTCTGGCGACCACACACCCGCGTTAAGCGGGCGGTAAGCAGCACATTAGTGCTGGCCCCACTAGTGCCACAGTGTTATATTTGTGTACTTTTTTCTCTGTACCATATATATATATATTTTGCACTGTAAGGTCGCTTCTTGGCTGTATACCCTATCTTGCTCTGAGGAGACGACAACATGTCATCTGTAAAACGCAAGGGTGCCAAGACACAGGCTGCAGCTGCACAGCAATACGCTACTTGTGCCGCTTGTGGGGCTGATCTACCGGCAGGTTACAATGACCCCCATTGTGTGCAATGTTCGGTCCCTGTGCCACTTCGTCAGCCGGAGTCTATGGTGGTAGTGGCCCAGGCAGAGTCGCCGGTGAACCCTGTCCCGGTGACGGGGACAGAGTTTGCAGTTTTTGCTGACAGGATGTCTGTCACTATGACAAAAATCCTAGAGACCTTGCAGGCCAGACCAGTTCCTCAGTCCATGGACACTGCTGCGGCAATGTTCCCCGGTCCCCCTCAGTTGGAGTTAATCCGTGCTTCAAGGGGGTCCCAGGCATCTCAGCCTGACGGCTCTGATTCAGATGACAGTCCCAGGCAGCCTAAGCGTGCTCGCTGGGAGAGACCCTCCACGTCATCACGCGGATCAGGGTCTCAGAGAGAAGAGTCTCTATATGATGAGACAGAGGAGGGGGATCAGGAGTCTAATCCTGAAACCGCTCTCAATCTGGATACTCCTGATGGTGACGCCATGGTAAATGACCTTATAGGGGCCATCAATAGTCTATTGGAAATTTCTCCCCCTGCCCCTTCTGCAGAGGAGGCAGCTGCACAGCAGGAGAAGTTCCATTTCAGGTATCCCAAGCCTAAACTGAGTACTTTTCTGGACCACGCTGACTTCAGAGAATCAGTCCAGAAACACCATGCTTACCCAGATAAGCGTTTCTCCAAACGTCTTAAGGATACACGGTATCCCTTTCCCCCTGACGTGGTCAAACGCTGGACCCAGTGTCCAAAGGTGGACCCCCCAATCTCCAGGCTAGCGGCTAGATCCATAGTTGCAGTGGAAGACGGGGCTTCACTTAAAGATGCCAATGACAGACAGATGGACCTTTGGTTAAAGTCTGTCTATGAAGCTATCGGCGCGTCGTTTGCTCCAGCATTCGCGGCCGTGTGGGCACTCCAAGCTATTTCAGCTGGCCTGGCACAGGTGGACTCTATCATATGTCCAGCAGTGCCGCGAGTAGCGTCCCTAACCTCGCAAATGTCTGCGTTTGCGACTTACGCTATCAACGCTGTCCTGGACTCTACAAGCCGTACCTCAATTGCGTCTGCCAACTCTATTGTCTTGCGCAGAGCCTTGTGGTTAAAGGAATGAAAGCGGATTCTGCTTCCAAAAAATGTTTAACCAGCTTGCCACTATCTGTAGATAGACTGTTTGGTGAACAATTGGCTGAAATCATTAAGCAATCCAAGGGTAAGGACTCCTCCTTACCCCAGCCCAGATCAAGCAAACCTCAACAGAGGAAGTGGCAGTCGAGGTTTCGGTCCTTTCGAGGCTCCGGCAAGACCCAATTCTCCTCGTCCAAAGGGACTCAGAAGGAGCAAAGGAGCTCAGATTCCTGGCGGGCTCATTCACGCCCCAAGAAAGCAACCGGAGGAACCGCTTCCAAGGCGGCTGCCTCATGACTTTCGGCCTCCTCCCTCCGCATCCTCGGTCGGTGGCAGGCTCTCCCGCTTTTGCGACATTTGGCTGCCACAGGTCAAAGACCGGTGGGTAACAGACATTTTGTCTCACGGGTACAGGATAGAATTCAGTTCTCGTCCTCCGCCTCGGTTCTTCAGAACCTCCCCACGTCCCGACCGAGCAGATGCCCTTCTGCAAGCGGTGTGCTCACTAAAAGCAGAAGGAGTGGTGATCCCTGTTCCTCTGCAGGAACAAGGGCAAGGTTTTTACTCCAATCTCTTTGTGGTTCCAAAAAAGGACGGCTCGTTTCGTCCTGTTCTGGACCTAAAGCTGCTCAACAAGCATGTGAACGCCAGGCGGTTCCGGATGGAATCCCTCCGCTCCGTCATTGCCTCAATGTCTCAAGGAGATTTCCTTGCATCAATAGACATCAAGGACGCTTATCTCCACGTGCCGATTGCTACAGAGCACCAACGTTTTCTACGTTTCGTGATAGGAGACGACCATCTCCAGTTCGTAGCTCTGCCATTTGGTCTGGCGACAGCCCCACGGGTTTTCACCAAGGTCATGGCGGCAGTGGTAGCAGTCTTGCATTCTCAGGGACATTCGGTGATCCCTTACTTAGACGATCTACTTGTCAGAGCACCCTCTCAAGAGGCATGCCAACACAGCCTGAATGTTGCGCTGGAGACTCTCCAGACTTTCGGGTGGATCATCAACTTTTCAAAGTCCAACCTGGCACCGACTCAATCACTAACGTATCTTGGCATGGAGTTTCATACTCTCTCAGCGATAGTGAAGCTTCCGCTGGACAAGCAGCGGTCACTACAGACAGGGGTGCAGTCTCTCCTTCAGGGTCAGTCGTACCCCTTAAGGCGCCTCATGCACTTCCTGGGGAAGATGGTGGCAGCAATGGAGGCAGTCCCGTTCGCGCAGTTTCATCTGCGCCCACTTCAATGGGACATTCTCCGCCAATGGGACGGGAAGACAACTTCCCTAGACAGGAAAGTCTGCCTTTCTCAGACGGCCAAGGACTCTCTGCAATGGTGGCTTCTTCCCACCTCATTATCACAGGGAAGATCATTCCTGCCCCCATCCTGGGCAGTGGTCACGACAGACGCGAGTCTGTCAGGGTGGGGAGCAGTTTTTCTCCACCACAGGGCTCAAGGGACGTGGACTCAGCAGGAGTCCACCCTTCAGATCAATGTTCTGGAAATCAGAGCAGTGTATCTTGCCCTATTAGCCTTCCAGCAGTGGCTGGAAGGAAAGCAGATCCGAATTCAGTCGGACAACTCCACAGCGGTGGCATACATCAACCACCAAGGAGGGACACGCAGTCCGCAAGCCTTCCAGGAAGTCAGGCGGATTCTGATGTGGGTGGAGGAAAGAGCATCCACCATATCAGCAGTTCACATCCCGGGCGTAGAAAACTGGGAAGCAGACTTCCTCAGTCGCCAGGGCATGGACGCAGGGGAATGGTCCCTTCACCCGGACGTGTTTCAGGAAATCTGCCGCCGCTGGGGGGTGCCGGACGTCGACCTAATGGCGTCTCGGCACAACAACAAGGTCCCGACCTTCATAGCGCGGTCTCGCGATCAAAGAGCTCTAGCGGCAGACGCCTTAGTGCAAGATTGGTCGCAGTTCCGGCTCCCTTATGTGTTTCCACCTCTGGCACTCTTGCCCAGAGTGTTACGCAAGATCAGATCCGATTGCGGCCGCGTCATACTCGTCGCCCCAGACTGGCCGAGGAGGTCGTGGTACCCGGATCTGTGGCATCTCACGGTCGGCCAACCGTGGGCACTACCAGACCGTCCAGACTTACTGTCCCAAGGGCCGTTTTTCCATCGGAATTCTGCGGCCCTGAACCTGACTGTGTGGCCATTGAGTCCTGGATCCTAGCGTCTTCAGGATTACCCCAAGGGGTCGTGGCCACCATGAGACAGGCTAGGAAGTCCACTTCTGCTAAGATCTACCACAGAACGTGGAAGATTTTCTTATCCTGGTGCTCTGCACAAGGAGTATCCCCCTGGCCATTCGCGTTACCTGTCTTTCTTTCCTTCCTGCAATCTGGGTTGGAAAAGGGCTTGTCGCTCGGCTCCCTTAAAGGGCAAGTCTCGGCACTATCCGTGTTTTTTCAGAAGCGTCTAGCGCGACTTTCTCAGGTGCGCACGTTCCTGCAGGGGGTGTGTCATATCGTACCTCCGTACAGGCGGCCGTTAGATCCGTGGGATCTAAACAAGGTCCTTGTTGCTCTCCAGAAGCCGCCTTTCGAGCCCCTGAGGGATGTGTCACTTTCTCGACTCTCACAGAAAGTGGCATTTCTGGTAGCGGTCACGTCTCTTCGGAGAGTGTCTGAACTAGCAGCGCTGTCATGCAAAGCTCCTTTCCTGGTGTTCCACCAGGACAAGGTAGTGCTGCGCCCCATTCAGGAGTTTCTCCCTAAGGTGGTATCATCTTTTCACCTTAATCAGGATATCTCCTTGCCTTCCTTTTATCCGCATGCAGTTCATCGGTATGAAAAGGATCTACATTTGTTGGATCTGGTGAGAGCACTCAGAATCTACATTTCCCGCACGGCGCCCCTGCGCCGCTCGGATGCACTCTTTGTCCTTGTCGCTGGTAAGCGCAAAGGGTCGCAGGCTTCTAAGGCCACCCTGGCTCGATGGATCAAAGAACCAATTCTTGAAGCCTACCGTTCTGCTGGGCTTCCGGTTCCATCAGGGCTGAAGGCCCATTCTACCAGAGCCGTGGGTGCGTCCTGGGCATTACGACACCAGGCTACGGCTCAACAGGTGTGCCAGGCAGCCACCTGGTCGAGTCTGCACACTTTCAACAAACATTATCAGGTGCATACCTATGCTTCGGCGGACGCCAGCCTAGGTAGAAGAGTCCTGCAGGCGGCAGTTGCCTCCCCGTAGGGGAGGGCTGTTTGTGCAGCTCTAACATGAGGTATTTCTTTACCCACCCAGGGACAGCTTTTGGACGTCCCAATCGTCTGGGTCTCCCAATGGAGCGCCGAAGAAGAAGGGAATTTTGTTACTTACCGTAAATTCCTTTTCTTCTAGCTCCTATTGGGAGACCCAGCACCCGCCCCTGTTGTCCTTCGGGATTTTTGGTGGTTTTTCGGGTACACATGTTGTTCATGTTGAACGGTTTTCAGTTCTCCGACGTTACTTCGGAGTGAATTTGTTTAAACCAGTTATTGGCTTTCCTCCTTCTTGCTTTTGCACTAAAACTGGTGAGCCAGTGATCCCACTGGGGGTGTATAGCCAGAAGGGGAGGGGCCTTACACTTTTTAGTGTAATGCTTTGTGTGGCCTCCGGAGGCAGTGCTATACACCCAATCGTCTGGGTCTCCCAATAGGAGCTAGAAGAAAAGGAATTTACGGTAAGTAACAAAATTCCCTTCTTTTAATTCTAATCTCCACAATAAAACATCCATCCTCCTGGGGGTCCGATCACAGGTCATAGGTATATGATACAAGGTACTTTGTGCACTTAATTTTTTTTGCTGTGTCCTAGGATGGTCCAGTGTCCATTTTTGTTGCCTCTACACCCCCTCTAACGCCTCGCGTTGACTGCAGGATGAATGGGATGGTGGGAATGGGGCAGCCGCAATATCCACCCCCCCACGATAAATTGTTCCTGGTGCCGAATGTGATCAGTTGCGAAACCGCACAGTGCCATCAAGCGGCTGTGGCCAGTACTGCACATTTGCCCCCCCCATTGGAATGAATGGGAGTGGATCTGCAGCACCGCTAATGTAGCTGTGCAGCACCGCTAATGTAGCTGGGCCGTGCAGCTCCGCAACTGATCACTTTATTATTATAGCGCCATTTATTTCACGGCGTATACATGTGAAGCACATTATTTTTTATATATTTTTTTTCTCTTTTTCAGGGTGTAACATAATTTTATTATTTTGGTAGTTTTGGCTTTTTTGGATATGATTTATACCAATTTTTTTATTTGGATTTTTGGCTTTTTTTTAACACATTTCTTTTTTTACTTTTTCATTGACTCCTCTTGGGCCGCCTGGCCGTGCGATCACTTACTGCTCGTCCTATGTAGCGCAATGCTCCAATATTCTGAGAATGTAACACCGTATACTATAAAGCTGTACAAATAGTTTTTCCCAACTGTCCTTAGTGGTGGTCGCTTCATCCAAAAATATGCGAGTGGTGAAGGTGAAACCCCCGGTAATGGCGCGTCTCGCGGTCCGGATGCCTCCTGCTCCAGCACCTTTCACCATCAGACCCCATTGTACAGGGTCGCCCCCCCTATGGCCGGCACTAGTCTTATCCTCCGCGGCTCCTCTGGACGCCGGCGCCGTCTCAGTGCCGTCATTCACTAATAAACGTCTGCTGCACCATCCTATCTGCGGTGTCGGTGCACACCATGGCTGCCTCAACCCTCCCCCCCTCCCCGCCGCCGCTCCTGTGCTATTGTCAGGAATACTATGCATTGTGTAGTTATTGTATATGCCATGATCAACACAAGAATAAAGTCTATATCTATATAAAGCTGTGTCTGGACTGGTCCCATCAGCCACTAGGAGGGCAGGCGGGGGGCGTGCGTGGCGCTGGGAGACCACCAGCAAATTGGGCTGCACTGTAAAAGAAGAAATTAATGAATAGCAAAAAATGTAATCATTCCTCTAGTCCTGGGATTAGCGTCCTGCTCTCTGCATACTGTATATCTGCACGGAGGTGTTATAGGAGGGGCATAGACTGATCTGCACGGAGGTGTTATAGGAGGGGCACGGCCTGACCTGCACAGAGGTGTTATAGGAGGGGCAGATGCTGACTTGCACAGAGGTTTTATAGGAGGGGCACGGGCTAACCTGCACAGAGGTGTTATTGGAGGGGCACGGGCTGACCTGCACAGAGGTGTTATTGGAGGGGCACAGGCTGACTTGCATGGAGGTGTTATAGGAGGGGCACAGGCTGACTTGCATGGAGGTGTTATTGGAGGGGCATAGACTGATCTGCACGGAGGTATTATAGGAGGGGCATAGACTGATCTGCACGGAGGTGTTATAGGAGGGGCACGGCCTGACCTGCACAGAGGTGTTATAGGAGGGGCAGATGCTGACTTGCACAGAGGTGTTATAGGAGGGGCACGGGCTAACCTGCACAGAGGTGTTATTGGAGGGGCACGGGCTGACCTGCACAGAGGTGTTATTGGAGGGGCACAGGCTGACTTGCATGGAGGTGTTATAGGAGGGGCACAGGCTGACTTGCATGGAGGTGTTATTGGAGGGGCATAGACTGATCTGCACGGAGGTATTATAGGAGGGGCATAGACTGATCTGCACGGAGGTGTTATAGGAGGGGCACGGCCTGACCTGCACAGAGGTGTTATAGGAGGGGCAGATGCTGACTTGCACAGAGGTTTTATAGGAGGGGCACGGGCTAACCTGCACAGAGGTGTTATTGGAGGGGCACGGGCTGACCTGCACAGAGGTGTTATTGGAGGGGCACGGGCTGACCTGCACAGAGGTGTTATTGGAGGGGCACAGGCTGACTTGCATGGAGGTGTTATAGGAGGGGCACAGGCTGACTTGCATGGAGGTGTTATTGGAGGGGCACAGGCTGACTTGCATGGAGGTGTAATAGGAGGGGCACAGGCTGACTTGCACAGAGGTGTTATAGGAGGGGCACAGGCTGACTTGCACAGAGGTGTTATAGGAGGGGCACAGGCTGACTTGCATGGAGGTGTTATTGGAGGGGCACAGGCTAACTTGCATGGAGGTGTTATTGGAGGGCCATGGGCTGACTTGCACGGAGGTGTTATAGGAGGGCCACGGGCTGATCTGCACGGAGGTGTTATTGGAGGGCCATGGGCTGACTTGCACGGAGGTGTTATAGGAGGGCCACGGGCTGATCTACACGGAGCTGTTATAGGAGGGCCACAGGCTGACCTGCACAGAGGTGTTACAGGCGGGGCACAGGCTGACCTGCACGGAGGTGTTATAGGAGGTCCACGGGCTGACCTGCATGGAGTTGTTATAGGATGGCCACAAGCTGATCTGCACAGAAGTATTATAGGAGGGGCACATGCTGACCTGCACAGAAGTGTTATAGGAGGGCCACAGGCTGATCTGCCCGGAGCTGTTATAGTAGGGGCAGATGCTGACCTACCTGCACAGAGGTGTTATAGGAGAGCCACAGGCTGATCTGCACAGAGGGTATTATAGGAGGGCCACAAGCTGATCTGCCCGGAGGTGTTATAGGAGGGGCGCAGGCAGATTTCTGACCTGCTGTTCTTGAATGTGCTGATCACTCTGGGCTGACTCCCACACACCCTGCAATAACCTGTTTCCAGGTCCTATAAATAAATGCTGATTGCAGCGTCTGGATATTCTCTCCAGGATCCTCACCTTCCCTGTAGATGACTCCTAGAATCATTTCCTCCCGGTTTATGCCCTGTGCCCATGAGAAAATGTAAATAAAGCAAGAAAACACCAATAGGTGTTTCTAGAGGACACAACTCACATACAATGCTAAGTTATCCCATGAGAAAATGTACCTGGGGAATTTTCTGCAGGCATTTCCGCAGGTTCACGCTGCAGCTCCCCGGAATCCGCAGCTATGCGTTATAGCGGATTTCAGGTGGAATTGTTGCGGTAAACCTGCGGAAACCGTGCGGAATTCAAGCCGCATTGATACAGCACTCCCCAAATCCCATAAGATAACATTGGGAGTGTCTGTACTTGTGCAAACCTGCGGAGTTATCTAGAAAATCCGCAGGTTTTCCGCAGCAAAATCCACAGGTTTTTTCTCCCGTGGGCACATGTTGTCAGGGTCAGATCAGTGCACTCTGCTGGGGGATCTGTGGGGGCAGACGGTGGATCATGCTCTGCCCCGGTAATGCGCCATTGTTTGCCTTCGGCTGCAGCTTCCCGGCACCGGCTGCCTCCGTCCATCTTCCACTGGTGACTGCTGTTACTTCTGCTCCTGGTTTTGGAATCGTGAAGTGTTTTTCTCCTTCTCGGGCCTAAAATCCGTCTCTTCAGGAATCTCGGGCCTAAAATCTGTCTCTTCAGGAATCTCGGGCCTAAAATCCGTCTCTTCAGGAATCGATGTCTTGGATTTTGCTGATGATGTCTGATCCCAGAGATTTCTGGTGTCACAGAGAAACCCTCCAGCACAACTGCTCCGGGGGAGTTCTGCTCTGCATGGGGCCATATGCACTGCTGATCACATTATGGGATGTCAGGAATACAGCCACGTGGGGGCCATACACACTACTGATCACATTATGGGATGTCAGGAATACAGCCACGTGGGGGCCATACACACTACTGATCACATTATGGGATGTCAGGAATACAGCCACGTGGGGGCCATATGCACTGCTGATCACATTATGGGATGTCAGGAGTATATACAGACGTGGGGGCCATATACACTACTGATCACATTATGGGATGTCAGGAATACAGCCACGTGGGGGCCATATACACTACTGATCACATTATGGGATGTCAGGAATACAGCCACATGGGGGCCATATGCACTACTGATCACATTATGGGATGTCAGGAATACAGCCACGTGGGGGCCATATGCACTACTGATCACATTATGGGATGTCAGGAATACAGCCACGTGGGGGCCATATGCACTACTGATCATGTTATGGGATGTCAGGGGTATATACAGCCACGTGGGGGCCATATGCACTACTGATCATGTTATGGGATGTCAGGGGTATATACAGCCACGTGGGGGCCATATGCACTACTGATCATGTTATGGGATGTCAGGGGTATATACAGACATGTGGGGGCCATATGCACTACTGATCACATTATGGGATGTCAGGAATACAGCCACGTGGGGGCCATATACACTACTGATCACATTATGGGATGTCAGGGGTATAGACAGACATGTGGGGACTATACACACTACTGATCACATTATGGGATGTCAGGGGTATAGACAGACATGTGGGGGCCATATACACTACTGATCATGTTATGGGATGTCAGGAATACAGCCACGTGGGGGCCATATGCACTACTGATCACATTATGGGATATCAGGAGTATATACAGACATGTGGGGGCCATATGCACTACTGATCATATTATGGGATGTCAGGAATACAGCCACGTGGGGGCCATACACACTACTGATCACATTATGGGATGTCAGGAGTATATACAGCCACGTGGGGGCCATACACACTACTGATCACATTATGGGATGTCAGGAGTATATACAGACATGTGGGGGCCATACACATTACTGATCACATTATGGGATGTCAGGAGTATATACAGACACATGGGGGCCATATACACTACTGATCACACTATGAGATGTCAGGGGTATAGACAGACATGTGGGGACCATACACACTACTGATCACATTATGGGATGTCAGGAGTACATACAGACATGGGGGATCATACACACTACTGATCACATTATGGGATGTCAGGAGTACATACAGACATGGGGGATCATACACACTACTGATCACATTATGGGATGTCAGGAGTACATACAGACATGGGGGACCATACACACTACTGATCACATTATGGGATGTCAGGAATACATACAGACATGGGGGACCATACACACTACTGATCACATTATGGGATGTCAGGAATACATACAGACATGGGGGACCATACACACTACTGATCACATAGTGTAATTTCAGTTTTTTACTCTGAATTTTAGGATGATTTGGCATCTTTTCGTCCGTTCTGCATTTATAAGTGTAGTATAATGAATTTGACCAGAATTGAACCAGAACGGAACTAGATCCATAGTCCCAGTAAACAATGTTTCTGTGTCTTTCCACTTTCCCCCCTATAATACTTCACTTCCTACTAACCCCCCCAATCCCTAAACCTAGTAATGAACTGGTCACCTCGCCCTCCGTCCTCCCCACTCATCTCCCCTCCTCTTCAGATCTGTTCCTCCACATTACACCCTATGTCTCCAGACACACACGGCCATCGCATAGCCCCTCCCGCTCCCACCTCTCGTTGCCTCTCCTCATTGCTGGTGATATCTCTCCAAATCCTGGCCCTCCACACAACATCCCTACAGTCATTTCTAACCCCCATCCCCAATCTATCACAAATTTTCACAACCCTTCTAAGCTTCTATCACTCACATCCTCCTTTGGCCTCACTCAGTGGTCCTCCACAGCTACTCACAAAGATGTCCACACACTGGACATCATCTTCATCCACCTCTGTTCCCTATCTAACCTCTCAAACGCAGCACTCCCCCCTGTCTGACCACAACCTACTTACATTCTCTTCCCTCTCCATTTCAAGTGCACAATCCCCTCACAAACTTACACATCCTCGCAGAAATCTCAAACACCTTGATTTACACTCACTTTCTGAACCTTTTCTCCCTTTTGCAGACATAGGTTCCCTGCACGATGCAGACACTGCTGTCTCTTTATATAATACCACAATCACTGCAGCTTTCATATATAGCAAAAGCTGCACAATCAACAGGCAACCCTGGCACACCAGCCTGACTCGAGAACTGAGGTGGGCTTCCAGGGTTGCTGAGAGGCGATGGAAGAGATTCAATTCCACGTCATCACATACAAACAGTCCATCACCATTTTCAAGTCCACACTCACTACTGCAAAACAAACCTACTTCTCATCTCTCATATCCTCCCTGTCTTACAACCCTAAACAACTATTCAACATTTTCAATTTTCTCCTTTGTCCCTCAGTGTCTCCTCCCTCTCATCTCAGCTGAAGACTTTGCCTCATTCTTCGCAGGAGAAGATTGACATCAGCGAAAGCTTTGCCCTACAGTGCCCACAGTCGCTCCTCTTAAATACTCAGTCCTCTTACTTCAATCCAGCTTCTCCTCCATTACAGAAGATAAACTTTCCTTTCTAATCTCCAGATCACATCTTACCATCTGTGTACTTGACCCGATCCCGTCCCACCTCATCCACAATCTCACTAAAGTATTCATCTCAACCCTAACCTATCACTATCAACTGGTGTATTCCCGTCATGCTTTAAACATGCCTCCATCACACACATCCTCAAAAAAACTCCTTTGATCCAGCCTCTGTGTCCAGCTATCACCCCATATCCCTTCTCCCATATGCCTCAAAACTATTGGAACAGTATGTTCATTTTGAACTGTCCTCACACCTCGCCTCCTTTTCCCTCTTTGACCAGTTACATTCTGGCTTCCCGACTGCATCATTCAATTGAAACTGCCCTAACAAAAGTCAAGTCACCAATGACCTACTAACCGCCAAAGCTAAGCGACACAACTCTGTCCTCCTTCTCCTAGACCTGTCACTGCCTTCGACACTGTGGACCATTCCCTTCTATTACAGATTCTCTCATCTCTTGGTATCACAGACTTGGTGCTATCCTGGATCACCTCATATCTAATGGATCAGATTTTCGGCGTCTCCCTCTCTCACGCCACCTCCTCATCTCACCCCCTATCTGTCTGCATCCCCCAAGGTTCTGTTCTTGGACCCTTCTTCTTCTCCATCTACATCTTCGGCCTGGGACACCTCCTAGAGTCCCACGGCTTTCAGTCTCACCTCTACGCTGATGATACGCAGATCTACCTCTCTGGACCTGACATCACCTCCTTACTAACCAGAATCCCGCAATGTCTGTCTGCTATTTCATCCTTTTTCTCTGCTCGATTTCTGAAACTGAACATGGACAAAACAGAATTCATTTTCTTTCCTCCTCCTCACTCAACCCCTCCAACTGACCTATCCATCAAAGTTAATGGCTGCCCACTCTCCCCGGTCCTGCGTGCTTGCTGCCTTGGGGTAACTCTAGACTGTTCTATCCTTCAAATCACATATCCAAGCCCTTTCCATCTCCTGCCTACTCCAACTCAAAAATGTTTCCCAGATCCGTATATACTCCTTAGGCTGGAGTCACACGAGCATTCTCATCCAGGAGAGTAGGATGTTTGTTTCTCACTTGTCATCCATGTGCTGTCCTTGTACAATCTGCTTTTTTTTTTCTCAGCAGCTAATAGTCATTTACAGTCATTTGCAGGACCATTTACTGTGTTCTGTGCTACATGATTGTAATGTATCCATAAAAACGGACATCACTGGGATGGTCCGTGTGACGTCCATTTTTTTCTCGCACCCCTTGGCTTGTATTGGCAACTCTCGCACGATTTCAGCAACAAATCGCAGCTGCTCTGCCTCATTGACTAAAATTGGTCCGTGTGCAATGCAAGAATTTCTCACATTGCACTTGTCCGATTCATACGGTCGTGTGAGCGTAGCCTTAACCTAGATTCTGCAAAAACACTAGTGCGTACCCTCATCATCTCCCGCCTAGACTATTGCAATCCCTGCTCTGTGGCCTCCTTTCTAACACTCTCACACCCCTCCAATCTTTCCTAAACTCTGCTGCCTGCCACCTCTCCCCACACGATTCCCTAACCTCTCCTCTCTGTCAATCTCTCCACTTGCTTCTCATTGCCCAAAGACTCCGGTTCAAAACTCTGACCATGACATACAAAGCCATCCACAACCTGTCTCCTCCTCACATCTGTGACCTAGTCTCCCGATACCTACCTGCATGTAACCTTCAATCCTCACAAGTTTGCCTTTTTGCCTGCTCTCTTATCTCCTCTTCCCACAGTCGCATAAAAAATTTCTCCCGTGCCTCCCCCATACTCTGGAACTTTCTATCACAACACATCAGATTCTCACCTACCGTGGAAACCTTCAAGAGGAACCTGAACACCCACCTCTTCCGACAAGCCTACAACCTGCAGTAACCCTCAGCCCACCATAGCGTCTCACCCGCTCTACCCTCACCTACTGTACACTCACCCTTCCCTGTAGACTGCGAGCCCTCGCGGGCAGGGTCCCCTCTCCTCCTGTAGACTGTGAGCCCTCGCGGGCAGGGCCCCCTCTTCTCCTGTAGACTGTGAGCCCTCGCGGGCAGGGTCCCCTCTCCTCTTGTAGATTGTGAGCCCTCGCGGGCAGGGTCCCCTCGCCTCCTGTAGACTGTGAGCCCTCGCGGGCAGGGTCACCTCTCCTCCTATAGACTGTGAGCCCTCGCGGGCAGGATCCTCTCTCCTCCTGTAGACTGTGAGCCTTCGCGGGCAGGGTCCCCTCTCCTCCTGTAGACTGTGAGCCCTCGCGGGCAGGGTCCCCTCTTCCCCTGTAGACTGTGAGCCCTTGGGGGCAGGGTCCCCTCTCCTCTTGTAGATTGTGAGCCCTCTTGGGCAGGGTCCTATCTTCTCCTGTAGACTGTGAGCCCTCGCGGGCAGGGTCCCCTCTCCTCCTGTAGACTGTGAGCCCTCGCGGGCAGGGTCCCCTCTTCCCCTGTAGACTGTGAGCCCTTGCGGGCAGGGTCCCCTCTCCTCTTGTAGATTGTGAGCCCTCTTGGGTAGGGTCCTATCTTCTCCTGTAGACTGTGAGCCCTCGCGGGCAGGGTCCCCTCGCCTCCTGTAGACTGAGCCCTCGCGGGCAGGGTCCCCTCTCCTCCTGTAGACTGTGAGCCCTCGCGGGCAGGGTCCCCTCTTCCCCTGTAGACTGTGAGCCCTTGCGGGCAGGGTCCCCTCTCCTCTTGTAGATTGTGAGCCCTCTTGGGCAGGGTCCTATCTTCTCCTGTAGACTGTGAGCCCTCGCGGGCAGGGTCCCCTCTCCTCCTCTAGACTGTGAGCCCTCGCGGGCAGGGTCCCCTCTTCCCCTGTAGACTGTGAGCCCTTGCGGGCAGGGTCCCCTCTCCTCTTGTAGATTGTGAGCCCTCTTGGGCAGGGTCCTATCTTCTCCTGTAGACTGTGAGCCCTCGCGGGCAGGGTCCCCTCTCCTCCTGTAGACTGTGAGCCCTCGCGGGCAGGGTCCCCTCTTCCCCTGTAGACTGTGAGCCCTCTTGGGCAGGGTCCCCTCTCCTCTTGTAGATTGTGAGCCCTCTTGGGCAGGGTCCTATCTTCTCCTGTAGACTGTGAGCCCTCGCGGGCAGGGTCCCCTCTCCTCCTGTAGACTGTGAGCCCTCGCGGGCAGGGTCCCCTCTTCCCCTGTAGACTGTGAGCCCTTGTGGGCAGGGTCCCCTCTCCTCTTGTAGATTGTGAACCCTCTTGGGCAGGGTCCTATCTTCTCCTGTAGACTGTGAGCCTTCGCGGGCAGGGTCCCCTCTCCTCCTGTAGACTGTGAGCCCTCGCGGGCAGGGTCCCCTCTTCCCCTGTAGACTGTGAGCCCTTGCGGGCAGGGTCCCCTCTCCTCTTGTAGATTGTGAGCCCTCTTGGGCAGGGTCCTATCTTCTCCTGTAGACTGTGAGCCCTCGCGGGCAGGGTCCCCTCTCCTCCTGTAGACTGTGAGCCCTCGCGGGCAGGGTCCCCTCTTCCCCTGTAGACTGTGAGCCCTTGCGGGCAGGGTCCCCTCTCCTCTTGTAGATTGTGAGCCCTCTTGGGCAGGGTCCTATCTTCTCCTGTAGACTGTGAGCCCTCGCGGGCAGGGTCCCCTCTCCTCCTGTAGACTGTGAGCCCTCGCGGGCAGGGTCCCCTCTTCCCCTGTAGACTGTGAGCCCTTGCGGACAGGGTCCCCTCTCCTCTTGTAGATTGTGAGCCCTCTTGGGCAGGGTCCTATCTTCTCCTGTAGACTGTGAGCCCTCACGGGCAGGGTCCCCTCGCCTCATGTAGACTGAGCCCTCGCGGGCAGGGTCCCCTCTCCTCCTGTAGACTGTGAGCCCTCGCGGGCAGGGTCACCTCTCCTCCTATGGACTGTGAGCCCTCGCGGGCAGGGTCACCTCTCCTCCTATAGACTGTGAGCCCTCGCGGGCAGGATCCTCTCTCCTCCTGTAGACTGTGAGCCTTCGCGGGCAGGGTCCCCTCTCCTCCTGTAGACTGTGAGCCCTCGCGGGCAGGGTCAACTCTTCCCCTGTAGACTGTGAGCCCTCGCGGGCAGGGTCCCCTCTCCTGTTGTAGATTGTGAGCCCTCTTGGACAGGGTCCTATCTTCTCCTGTAGACTGTGAGCCCTCGCGGGCAGGGTCCCCTCGCCTCCTGTAGACTGAGCCGTCGCGGGCAGGGTCCCCTCTCCTCCTGTAGACTGTGAGCCCTCGCGGGCAGGGTCACCTCTCATCCTATAGACTGTGAGCCCTCGCGGGCAGGGTCCTCTCTCCTCCTATAGACTGTGAGCCCTCGCGGGCAGGATCCTTTCTCCTCCTGTAGACTGTGAGCCCTCGCGGGCAGGGTCCTCTCTCCTCCTGTACCTGTTTGTGCCTTGATTAGTGTGCTTGTCCCTATTATGTGTACCCCTTTTCACCTGTACAGCACAATGGAATAAATGCAACTATAGTAATAAAAAATAATAATCCTCCCTCAGTTGGTTGATAATTTTACGTTCCTTTGACCGTTGATAACAAATGACACAATTTACATCAGTAAAGATTTCTTGTTCTTCACGCTCCGATGTGTTTCCTTATTCTTTTTCAGTAGTGTATTGTCTTTCCCCTGCACAGTATTATGGCTTATTATAAGGGTGCTAATCTGTCGTCGTATGTTACCTCAATACATAAGGTGTAGGGCACATCCACACAGGACAGAAATGCTGTGAATGAATGTCCCAATGCAACTTAGCTCCTATTGAAGTTAACATGATTGTAACGTGGCTCGGGGCGGAAGCAGTGGGCAAGGTACTCGCTTTTCACACCCTGGCACGCCACAGAAGGATGGGGTTTCTTGGGTTCCTGGATGGGTGTGTGCTGTGGAAGGGTTAGGGATGGATGATGAATGACAATTGGGATGAATGGATCATCAATGGGGATGCTTATGTCCTGACGAAGAGAGTGGGAATGTCACAAGCTAGAAAGTGTGGCAGCCAGGAGGCAAAGTGATCCAAGGACTGATGTGAGGGGACCATAGGGCGATACAGAACCGCCACTTACAGAGAGAAGGTGTGAAAAAAGGAGTTAAATGTATTAGTACAAGAAGGGCCCAGGTTAGGGGAGATATCTCCTGCGACTAGGAGAATACGAGAGGGATTCATTAGAGTGTCTTCCATGTTGTAGGATGGGAGTGAACGGATTGGGTTGGATTAAGAATGTGAATACAGGATGGGAGCTGAATATGGGAGAGGGGAGGAAAGAGGAGGACACATTTCAATCCAGAAATATTACTCAGTCCATCAGTTATTAGATATATGAAACTGAAATAGCTGCTGCAAAAACCCAAAGTGTTATAAAGAAAAAAGGTTAACATTAATAGGGGTGCCCAAACGTTTTCATATGACTGTATGTCCCTAGCCTCACATTTATGTCCCTCATCCTGGTACATATGTTCCCATCTTCAAATATATGTCCTGTGAGGTAGCGTGGTCGGCTGCGCAGCAGAAGACACGGGATCCAGGCATCAAGGTTCACAGCATCCGGTTTAATAGTCAAACAAAAGTCCACAACAGTACACATGGGCCTCTCCGGCAGAAAACTCAGGGAGTTGTGTTCACTCCCTCACACACTAAGCCCCCATGCCCATCTTCCTGTTTCCTTTTAACCCTGTAGGGAAACAGCATTAACCCCGGAGTGGAGTTACTTTCTATCATGGAGTGAACACAACCGGGGCGAGACGTACCGGCCGTCATAGATAATCCCGGTCACAGTCTCACATACCCCCCCCCCCTCAGTTCAAGCGCGCGGGGTTGAACTCCCGCCATCAAACACGGGCCGCGGGACAAGGCATCGGCGTTGCCCTGCAACCTACCGGCCCGGTGTTCAACCGTAAACCGGAAGTTCTGCAGAGAAAGGAACCACCGGGTAACCCGGGCATTCCGTTCCTTGGCGGACCTCATCCAGACCAGTGGAGAGTGATCCGTCACCAAGCGAAACTGCCGTCCCAGCAGGTAATAGCGTAGGGACTCCAAGGCCCACTTGATCACCAGGCACTCCTTCTCCACTACGCTAAAATTCCGCTCGGGAGGGGTGAGCTTCCTACTTAGGAAGGTGACGGGGTGTTCCTCCCCCTGAACCACCTGAGACAGCACTGCCCCCAGGCCGACCTCCGAGGCGTCAGTCTGTACTATGAACTCCTTCCGGAAATCAGGGTTTACAAGAACGGGCTTTCCGCACAGGACCCCTTTTAGGGCCCGGAAGGAGTCCTCGGCCTGCGAAGTCCAACGCACCATGACGGACTTCTTGCCTTTGAGAAGGTCCGTCAAGGGGGCTGATAGTCCCGCAAAATCTTTTACAAACCTCCTGTAGTACCCCACGATACCCAGGAAGGCCCTAACCTGCTTCGTGGTCAGGGGTCTAGGCCACTTCTGGATCGCCTCAACCTTGTTAATTTGGGGCTTAATCACTCCTTGGCCTATCACGTAGCCCAAGTAGCGGGCTTCCGTGAGTCCCAACGCACATTTCTTGGGATTGGCTGTCAATCCGGCTGTTCGAAGCGCGTCGACCACCGCTTGTACCTGTTCCAAGTGGGTCTGCCACTCGGAGCTGTAAATGATGATGTCATCAAGGTACGCTGAAGCATACGCCTGGTGGGGTTCCAGCACCAAGTCCATCAACCTCTGGAACGTGGCCGGAGCGCCATGTAACCCAAAAGGCAAGACAACATAGTGGAAGAGACCCTCCGGCGTAACAAAAGCGGTTTTCTCCTTGGCGGACTCCGTCAGTGGCACCTGCCAGTACCCCTTGGTCAGGTCGAGCGTGGTAAAATATCGCGCCTGTCCCAGCCTATCAATCAGCTCATCCACCCGCGGCATGGGGTAGAGATCGAACTTGGATATTTCGTTCAATCTCCTAAAGTCATTGCAGAATCTTAAGGAGCCATCGGGTTTTGGTATTAGGACAATGGGACTAGCCCATTCACTCCGGGATTTTTCGATGACCCCCAGGCGTAGCATTGTCTTCACTTCCTCTGATATGGCTTGTCTTCGAGCCTCCGGCACGCGGTATGACTTCAGGCGTACCTTCAGGTGGGGCTCGGTGACAATGTCATGTCGTATTAGACTTGTCCTACCCGGCAACTCGGAGAAGACATCGGGGTTCTGCTGAACCAGCCGTCTGGCCTCTCGCCTCTTGCTTGGTGAGGGCTTCTCCAATCCTTACTTCCGGTTCGTCCTCTCCGGAGGTTGCTGGAGCCGGGTTTGAACGACCCGAAGAGGAGGGAGATGGGGAAAAATCAACCATCAGGCTTTCCCGTTCCTGCCAAGGTTTTAATAGGTTGACATGGTATATTTGTTCAGGTTTCCGCCTACCGGGCTGCAATACTTTATAGTTGACCACCCCGACTCTTTCCTTTATCTCGTAGGGGCCTTGCCACTGAGCCAGGAATTTACTCTCCGCCGTGGGGATCAACACCAACACCCGATCTCCGGGTTTAAAGGTCCGCACGGTGGCTTGTCTATTGTAGCGGCCGCTTTGCGCGGCCTGAGCCTCCTGTAAATGCTCCTTCACAATTGGCATGACCGCGCTTATGCGTTTCTGCATTCCTAAAATGTGTTCAATCACACTTTTATGGGGGGTGGGCTCTTGCTCCCATGTTTCCTTTGCCAGGTCTAACAATCCCCGGGGATGTCGCCCGTATAACAATTCAAAAGGTGAAAACCCCGTGGATGCCTGTGGCACCTCTCGTATGGCAAACATCAAATAGGGAAGCATCATATCCCAGTCTTTCCCGTCTTTGGAGATCACCCTTTTTAGCATGGTTTTCAGGGTTTTATTGAAACGCTCCACTAAACCGTCCGTTTGAGGATGATACACAGACGTACGCAACTGCTTGATCTGGAGTAGCCGGCATAGCTCTTTAGTCACTTTAGACATGAATGGGGTTCCCTGATCCGTAAGGATCTCCTTGGGCAACCCCACCCGGCAGAACACCGCAAACAACTCCCGAGCTATAAGCTTGGCTGCAGTATGTCTGAGAGGTATCGCCTCGGGATACCGGGTGGCATAGTCAACGATCACTAGGATGTGTTGGTGCCCTCGAGCAGACTTTACGAGGGGCCCCACCAGATCCATCCCTATCCGTTCAAAAGGGACTTCTATAATGGGTAACGGTACCAACGGACTGCGAAAGTGGGCCAGTGGTGCGGTAAGCTGACACTCCGGGCAGGTTTCGCAGAACCGTTTTACCTCCCCAAAGACCCCGGGCCAATAGAACCTTTGCAATATTCGCTCCTGCGTTTTCTTGACCCCTAGGTGGCCACTCATCAGGTGTTTATGAGCCAAGTCGAGGACCCGCCGGCGATACGGCTGGGGCACCACCAACTGCTCTACCCCCACGCCCCGTATTTCATCTACCCGGTAGAGTAAATCCTGCTTAAGAGCGAAATGGGGGTACCTTACCTGGGCACCGGGCAGCTGTGCCACCCCGTCAATTACTATCACCCGATTCCGGGCATGTATTAATGTAGGGTCCTGGAGTTGGGCTGTCCCAAATGTATCCGGGGATGCCTCCAAGTCCGGGATGGGCTCGACCGTCTCAGCCTCTCCTGCCAATACCTCTAGGGGCGACCTATCGGGTTCACACTCTGTCCCTATCATGGGGACCCCTATGGCAGGCGTCCCGGATTCAGGATTGTAGGGCTCAGGTCCCAGACTGACCAATATCTGAGGGGACTTAGGAGGTCCCTTCCATAAAGTCCAAAAATAGGGCAGATCCCTTCCTAGGATCACGTCATAGGGAAGAGAGTTAATAAGTCCCACCTCATGTTGCACCTGACCGCAAGGTGCTGTGATGGTGACAATCCCCGTGGGATAGTCTCGGCGGTCCCCATGTATGCAAACCACCCCCACGGTACGTCCTGTGGCCTTTACTTTAGCCCTTAGGGTTGATCGCACAAGGGTCACTAAGCTTCCGGAATCCAACAAGCCGGTAACCGGACATCCATTCACCTGTATTTGGCACAAGTGGGGCTCAGTCTCTGGGGAGACCAGGTCAGCGGTACGCACCACCTGAGCATACATTGAACCCCGCCGGGTAACCCCACAATCCATGGGCTCCGTGGTGAGTGGACACTGGGCTTCCATATGTCCCACCCGCTGGCACCGCCAACATCTAATAGGGAAGGAAACCCCCTTGACGAGTTGTCGTTTGGGGTACATAACCTTCCGGACCTCAGGGACGGAGGGTATGGCCTCAGACGGGACGGTAGCGGACTCCCGCACCGGTGTCAGCGGTGGGTCCTTGACCCTAGGCTTGGAGGGGCCGGACCGACGGGCGGTACGCAAAGTCTCAGTGTCCCGTATCAAGTCCTGCGTAGCCACATGCCGCTCTACCAGGCCCACTAATTGATCCAGGGTACTTGGGTCGCCCTGTCCTACCCACCGTTGAATAGTGACGGGCAAGGTGCGCACAAAACGATCAACAACTACCCTTTCCACCATTTGCGCCGGGCTCAGAGTGTCAGGCTGCAACCACTTTTTTACGAGATGCAACAAGTCATAGGCCTGTGAGCGTACGGGTTTGGCTTCCTCATAGAACCACTGATTTACCCGCTGAGCCCGTACATAGGTATTCACCCCCAATCGAGCAAGTATTTCGGCTTTCAGGGTTGCATAGTCTATGGCGTCCTCGGTACAGAGGTCCAGGTACGCTTTTTGGGGCTCCCCCGTCAGATAGGGCGACAATACCTCAGCCCACTGGGGGGTCGGCAGCTTTTCCCGCTCGGCCACCCGCTCAAACACCGCCAGGAACGCTTCCACATCATCCCCCGGGGTCATCTTTTGCAACGCTTGTCTCACCGCTTTCCGGACGCTGCCGTCGTCACCCGGTCCCGGGGTTGTTGCTGCCGGTCCGGCACGGATCAACTTGGCCAGGAGGACCATCTGTTCTTGGTGCCTCTGTTCCTGCAATTTCAAGGATTGCTGCTGATGATCCAACGTCCGGAGCAGGTGTGTATTAGCCTGCTGTTGCTGTGCAGTAGCCTGAGCCAGCTGCCTTAGTATGTCCTCCATAACGTCGCCGGGTTTGGGCTGTAGTATAGCCGCTTGAATCCAGGACATGTGCTACCGGGTCACCAGAAATGGAAGCTACACCTCACCGGGCTGGCATGCCCGCATTCTCCACCATATGTGAGGTAGCGTGGTCGGCTGCGCAGCAGAAGACACGGGATCCAGGCATCAAGGTTCACAGCATCCGGTTTAATAGTCAAACAAAAGTCCACAACAGTACACATGGGCCTCTCCGGCAGAAAACTCAGGGAGTTGTGTTCACTCCCTCACACACTAAGCCCCCACGCCCATCTTCCTGTTTCCTTTTAACCCTGTAGGGAAACAGCATTAACCCCGGAGTGGAGTTACTTTCTATCATGGAGTGAACACAACCGGGGCGAGACGTACCGGCCGTCATAGATAATCCCGGTCACAGTCTCACAGTCCTCATTCTGGGCCCCATCCTTGTATACATCTCCTCATCCTTGTATATATATCGCCATCCCGGGCCCCATCCTTTTTTGTATATATATATATATATATATATATATATATATATATATATATATATATATATACACATCCTTGTAAATATGTCCCCATCCTGGTATGTATTCTGCTCGTATATATGTATCCATCGTGGGCATATTCCGGTATGTCCCCCATCCTGGTATATATGTCACTATCCTGGTATATACAGTGCTGGCCAAAAGTATTGGCACCCCTGCAATTCTGTCAGATAATACTCAGTTTCTTCCTGAAAATGATTGCAATCACAAATCCTTTGGTATTATTATCTTCATCTATTTTGCTTGCAATGAAAAAACACAAAAGAGAATGAAACAAAAATCAAATCATTGATCATTTCACACAAAACTCCAAAAATGGGCCAGACAAAAGTATTGGCACCCTTAGCCTAATACTTGGTTGCACAACCTTTAGCCAAAATAACTGCGCACAACCGCTTCCGGTAACCATCAATGAGTTTCTTACAATGCACTGCTGAAATTTTAGACCATTCTTCTTTGGCAAACTGCTCCAGGTCCCTGAGATGTGAAGGGGGCCTTCTCCAAACTGCCATTGTGAGATCTCTCCACAGGTGTTCTATGGGATTCGGGTCTGGACTCATTGCTGGCCACTTTAGTAGTCTCCGGTGCTTCCTCTCAAACCATTTTCTAGTGCTTTTTGAAGTGTGTTTTGGGTCACTGTCCTGCTGGAAGACCCATGACCTCTGAGGGAGACCCAGCTTTCTCACACTGGGCCCTACATTATGCTGAAAAATTTGTTGGTAGTCTTCAGATTTCCTAATGCCATACACACGGTCAAGCAGTCCAGTGCCAGAGGCAGCAAAGCAACCCCAAAACATCAGGGAACCTCCGCCATGTTTGACTGTAGGGACCGTGTTCTTTTCTTTGAATGCCTCTTTTTTTTTCTGTAAACTCTATGTTGATGGCTTTTCCCAAAAAGCTCTACTTTTGTCTCATCTGACCAGAGAACATTCTTCCAAAACGTTTTAGGCTTTCTCAAGTAAGTTTTGGCAAACTGCAGCCTGGCTTTTTTATGTCTCGGGGTAAGAAGTGGGGTCTTCCTGGGTATCCTACCATACAGTCCCTTTTCATTCAGACGCCGATGGATAGTACAGGTTGACACTGTTGTACCCTCGGACTGCAGGGCAGCTGGAACTTGTTTGGATGTTACTTGAGGTTCTTTATCCACCATCCGCACAATCTTGCGTTGAAATCTCTCGTCAATTTTTCTTTTCCTTCCACATCTAGGGAGGTTAGCCACAGTGCCATGGGCTTTACACTTCTTGATGACACTGCGCACCGTAGACACAGGAACTTTCAGGTCTTTGGAGATGGACTTGTAGCCTTGAGATTGCTCATGCTTCCTCACAATTTGGATTCTCAAGTCCTCAGACAGTTCTTTGGTCTTCTTTCTTTTGTCCATGCTCAATGTGGCACACACAAGGACACAGGACAGAGGCTGAGCCAACTTTAATCCATGTCACCTGGCTGCAAGTGTGATTTAGTTATTGCCAACCCCTGTTAGGTGCCACAGGTAAGTTACAGGGGCTGTTAATTACACAAATTACAGAAGCATCACATGATTTTTCAAACAGTGCCAATACTTTTGTCCACCCACTTTTTTATGTTTGGTGTGGAATTATATCCAATTTGGCTTTATGACATTTTTTTTTATTTTTTTCATTGAAGACAAATGAAATGAAGTTAATAATACCAAAGAATTTGTGATTGCAATTATTTTCAAGGAGAAACTGAGTATTCTCTGACAGAATTGCAGGGGTGCCAATACTTTTGGCCAGCACTGTATGTCCTCACTTTTAGATATATGTCCTCATTCTGGGCCCATCCTGTTCTATATGTCCTTATCCTGGGCTCCTTCCTGGTATATATGTCCTTATCATGGGCCCCTTCCTGGTATATATGTCCTTATCCTGGGCTCCTTCCTGGTATATATGTCCTTATCCTGTGCCCCTTCCTGGTATATATGTCCTTATCCTGGGCTTTTTACTGGTATATATGTCCTTATCCTGGGCCCTTTCCTGGTATATATGTCCTTATCCTGGGCTTTTTTCTGGTATATATGTCCTTATCCTGGGCTCCTTCCTGGTATATATGTCCTTATCCTGGGCTCCATCCTGGTATATATGTCCTTATCCTGTTCCCCTTCCTAGTATATGTGTCCTTATCCGGGGCTCCTTCCTGGTATATATGGCCTTATCCTGGGCCCCTTCCTGGTATATATGGCCTTATCCTGGGCCCCTTCCTGGTATATATGTCCTTATCCTGGGTCCATCCTGGTAAATATAGTCCCTGTTCTGTCTCAAATGCATAAAAAAAGAAACAATAAACATTCTACTCACTTTCTGCCACACCCACGTCATGCAGTGTCTTCCTCTGTAGCGAAACGCACATCTAGCTGAAGTAAGCGCTAGGGTCGGCAAGCCCCCTCCATCATCCCGATCTGATCAGCCATCATCTGCCTTTAACAGCCGCAGATGGTTTGGATCACTGCCCGCAGTTAAATCATACTGTCAATCTCTGACAGTGTCATTTAATGCGGTCCGGCAGGGAACACGTCATTCCCTGCTCCCATTGGCAGCATCATGATGTGATCACGGGACACCGATGGGTTCTCATGACAGCCGGGGGTCAGCTGTCACTGTCATGATGAACTTTTTTCACCAATTAACTAAAAGAAAAACTACACGTCTGGTATCTACGGACTCATACTGACCTGAAGCTTCATATTGCCAGGTCAGTTGTACCATATAGTGAACATGGTCAATTAAAAACCCCAAAAAACAATTGTGGAATTTCACTTGTTTTTTCTTGTAATTTGACTGCACATGGATTTTTTTTTCCCATTTTCAGTACACCATATGGTAAAATGAATCATGCCATTCAAAAGTACAACTCGTCCAACAAAACACAAGCCATCATATTGCTATGTTGATGGAAAAATAATAAAGTTACAGCTCTTAGAAGAAGGGGGGGGACGAAATACCGCCGGGTGGTGGAGGGGTTGTCAAAGGCTTGTAGAGATGAAAATAAACATTCAGGCTTTATAAGGGATGACACACTGTTATTGTGCACATGTATGGGGTGTCTGCAGTCAGAAGGTCATTGGGCTTCTGACTGGTGCGCTGTTATTGGGCACATGTATGGGGTGTCTATGGTGGACACATCTTTGGGCTTCTGACTGGTGCGCTGTTATTGGGCACATGTATGGGGTGTCTGTGGCCGGCACATCTTTGGGCTCCTGACTGGAGCGCTGTTATTGGGCACATGTATGGGGTGTCTGAGGTGGACACGACTTTGGGCTCCTGACTAGTCCACTGTTATTAGGCACATGTATGGGGTGTCTGGGGTGGACACGTCTTTGGGCTTCTGATTGGTGTGCTGTTATTGGGCACATGTATGGGGTGTCTGCGGTGGACACGTCTTTGGGCTCCTGACTGGTGCGCTGTTTTTGGGCACATGTATGGGTGTCTGTGGTGGAGACATCGTTGGGCTCCTGACTGGTGCGCTGTTATTGGGCACATGTATGGGGTGTCTATGGTGGACACATCTTTGGGCTCCTGACTGGTCCACTGTTATCGGGCACATGTATGGGGTGTCTGCGGTGGACACATCTTTGGGCTCCTGACTGGTCCGCTGTTTTAGGGCACATGTATGGGTGTCTGCGGTGGACACATCGTTGGGCTCCTGACTGGTGCGCTGTTATTGGGCACATGTATGGGGTGTCTATGGTGGACACATCTTTGGGCTCCTGACTGGTGCGCTGTTATTGGGCACATGTATGGGGTGTCTATGGTGGACACATCGTTGGGCTCCTCACTGGTGCGCTGTTATTGGGCACATGTATGGGGTTTCTGCGGTGGACACATCGTTGGGCTCCTGACTGGTGCGCTGTTATTGGGCACATGTATGGGGTTTCTGCAATGGACACATCGTTGGGCTCCTGACTGGTGTGCTGTTATTGGGCACATGTATGGGGTGTGTGCGGTGGACACGTCTTTGGGCTCCTGACTGGTGCGCTGTTATTGGGCACATGTATGGGGTGTCTGCGGTGGACACATCGTTGGGCTCCTGACTGGTGCGCTGTTATTGGGCACATGTATGGGGTTTCTGCAGTGGACACATCGTTGGGCTCCTGACTGGTGCGCTGTTATTGGGCACATGTATGCGGTGTCTGCGGTGGACACATCGTTGGGCTCCTGACTGGTGCGCTGTTATCGGGCACATGTATGGGGTGTCTGCGGTGGACACATCTTTGGGCTCCTGACTGGTGCGCTGTTATCGGGCACATGTATGGGTGTCTGTGGTGGACACATCGTTGGGCTCCTGACTGGTGCGCTGTTATTGGGCACATGTATGGGGTTTCTGCAGTGGACACATCGTTGGGCTCCTGACTGGTGTGCTGTTATTGGGCACATGTATGGGGTGTGTGCGGTGGACACGTCTTTGGGCTCCTGACTGGTGCGCTGTTATTGGGCACATGTATGGGGTGTCTGCGGTGGACACATCGTTGGGCTCCTGACTGGTGCGCTGTTATTGGGCACATGTATGGGTGTCTGTGGTGGACACATCGTTGGGCTCCTGACTGGTGCGCTGTTATTGGGCACATGTATGGGGTGTGTGCGGTGGACACGTCTTTGGGCTCCTGACTGGTGCGCTGTTATTGGGCACATGTATGGGGTGTCTGCGGTGGACACATCGTTGGGCTCCTGACTGGTGCGCTGTTATTGGGCACATGTATGGGGTGTCTGCGGTGGACACATCGTTGGGCTCCTGACTGGTGCGCTGTTATTGGGCACATGTATGGGTGTCTGCGGTGGACACATCGTTGGGCTCCTGACTGGTGCGCTGTTATTGGGCACACATGGTTGTGGTACACTATGATGGGGCGCTTCGGATACATTATTATGGACTTTCTGCAGCACTTATGTGGGTGTCAAGCTGTTTCCCATTAGTCTGGGGGTCTTTGAAGCTCGGGGGGAGGTGGGGGACACTTATACTGTGTCCCATTAAGGACTGGCGGGCTGGAATGGGGGGTACAACATGGGGACGCTGCCTGCGGCAACGAGCAAGGTGAATGGTGGCCTGTAAGGTCCAGTGACCGCGCCAAACCAGTCACAACACGACCCCATTCGCCTTCATTACTGTATCTCCGCCAAAGTCACGGCGTGGCCCCAGCACAAGGCTGAATTTACACGCAGCGGTTATCTGCAGGCAGTGCTGGGACGTGCAGAGATTCCAGCAGCCGCTGCACAACGCTCATCACACAGACGGCTCCTGCAAAGATCCGCAGAGAGGCCAGAAGGCGCCGTGACAGCGTCCAGACCGTTACCATAGCTACCGATCATTTCCCCCGCCCTGATTGGTCAGAACTTCCCGCAGGACGGGCCGCTGAACCAATCACGCTTCGTTCATTCCACGTCCAACTCTGTCCAATGACAGCGTCCTGAATGCCACGTCATGACGTCACCGGAAATGCAGGCGGAGTTTGTTGCCGGAAGCGAAGGAACCGGCGGGGAAATGGCGCCGAGCTCGAAATCAGACCGGAGCAGCGGCAGCCGGAAATGGGGCCCCAGGGACCATATTATCCGACAACTGGACCGAGTGAGGGTAAATATTGTCCAGGGCAGGGAACTATATGTACAGGGGACCAAAGGGGAATAATGGGAGGAGGAGTGAGAAATAACAAGAGGAGGAGAGAGAGAGGGGGAGAGAAAGAGAGGACCGGAGAGGAATAACGGGAGGAGAGAGAGAGGACCGAAGAGGAATAACGGGAGGATGAGAGGGAGGAGGAGAGAGAGGACCGGAGAGGAATAACGGGAGGAGAGAGAGGACCGGAGAGGAATAACGGGAGGAGGAGAGAGAGAGAGGACCGGAGAGGAATAACGGGAGGAGAGAGAGGACCGGAGAGGAATAACGGGAGGATGAGCGAGAGGACAGGAGAGGAATAACGGGAGGAGAGAGAGAGGACCGGAGAGGAATAACGGGAGGAGAGAGAGAGGACCGAAGAGGAATAACGGGAGGATGAGCGAGAGGACCGGAGAGGAATAACGGGAGGATGAGAGAGAGGACCGGAGAGGAATAACGGGAGGAGAGAGAGAGGACCGGAGAGGAATAACGGGAGGAGAGAGAGAGAGAGAGGACCGGAGAGGAATAACGGGAGGAGGAGAGAGAGAGAGGACCGGAGAGGAATAACGGGAGGAGAGAGAGGACCGGAGAGGAATAACGGGAGGATGAGCGAGAGGACCGGAGAGGAATAACGGGAGGATGAGCGAGAGGACCGGAGAGGAATAACGGGAGGATGAGCGAGAGGACCGGAGAGGAATAACGGGAGGATGAGAGAGAGGACCGGAGAGGAATAACGGGAGGATGAGCGAGAGGACCGAAGAGGAATAACGGGAGGAGAGAGAGAGGACCGAAGAGGAATAACGGGAGGATGAGAGAGAGGACCGGAGAGGAATAACGGGAGGAGGAGAGAGAGAGAGGACCGGAGAGGAATAACGGGAGGAGAGAGAGAGAGGACCGGAGAGGAATAACGGGAGGAGAGAGAGGACCGGAGAGGAATACCGGGAGGATGAGCGAGAGGACCGGAGAGGAATAACGGGAGGATGAGCGAGAGGACCGGAGAGGAATAACGGGAGGAGAGAGAGAGGACCGGAGAGGAATAACGGGAGGATGAGAGAGAGGACCGGAGAGGAATAACGGGAGGAGGAGAGAGAGGACCGGAGAGGAATAACGGGAGGAGGAGAGAGAGGACCGGAGAGGAATAACGGGAGGATGAGAGAGAGGACCGGAGAGGAATAACGGGAGGAGGAGAGAGAGAACCGGAGAGGAATAACGGGAGGATGAGAGAGAGGACCGGAGAGGAATAACGGGAGGAGAGAGAGGACCGGAGAGGAATAACGGGAGGAGGAGAGAGAGGACCGGAGAGGAATAACGGGAGGAGGAGAGAGAGAGGACCGAAGAGGAATAACGGGAGGAGGAGAGAGAGGACCGGAGAGGAATAACGGGAGGAGGAGAGAGAGGACCGGAGAGGAATAACGGGTGGAGGAGAGAGAGGACCGGAGAGGAATAATGGGTGGAGGAGAGAGAGGACCGGAGAGGAATAACGGGAGGAGAGAGAGAGGACCGAAGAGGAATAACGGGAGGATGAGAGAGAGGACCGGAGAGGAATAACGGGAGGAGGAGAGAGAGAGAACCGGAGAGGAGTAACGGGAGGAGGAGAGAGAGAGGACCGGAGAGGAGTAACGGGAGGAGGAGAGAGAGAGGACCGGAGAGGAATAACGGGAGGAGGAGAGAGAGGACCGGAGAGGAATAACGGGAGGAGGAGAGAGAGGACCGGAGAGGAATAACAGGTGGAGGAGAGAGAGGACCGGAGAGGAATAACGGGAGGAGAGAGAGAGGACCGAAGAGGAATAACAGGAGTAGGAGAGGGAGAGGACCGAAGAGGAATAACGGGAGGAGGAGAGAGAGGACCGGAGAGGAATAACGGGAGGAGGAGAGAGAGGACCGGAGAGGAATAATGGGAGGAGGAGAGAGAGGACCGGAGAGGAATAACGGGAGGAGGAGAGAGAGAGGACCGGAGAGGAATAACGGGAGGAGGAGAGAGAGAGAACCGGAGAGGAATAACGGGAGGAGGAGAGAGAGGACCGGAGAGGAATAACGGGAGGAGGAGAGAGAGGACCGGAGAGGAATAATGGGAGGAGGAGAGAGAGAGGACCGGAGAGGAATAATGGGAGGAGGAGAGAGAGAACCGGAGAGGAATAACGGGAGGAGAGAGAGAGGACCGGAGAGGAATAATGGGAGGAGGAGAGAGAGAGAGGACCGGAGAGAAATAATGGGAGGAGGAGAGAGAGACCAGAGAGGAATAATGGGAGGAGGAGAGAGAGGACTGGAGAGGAGTAACGGGAGGAGAGATAGAGGAATAACGGGAGGAGGAGAGAGAGGACTGGAGAGGAGTAACGGGAGGAGAGAGAGAGGAATAACGGGAGGAGGAGAGAGAGAGAACCGGAGAGGAATAACGGGAGGAGGAGAGAGAGAACCGGAGAGGAGTAACGGGAGGAGAGAGAGAGGACCGGAGAGGAATAAGGGGAGGAGGAGAGAGAGAGAACCGGAGAGGAATAACGGGAGGAGGAGAGAGGACCGGAGAGGAATAACGGGAGGAGGAGAGAGAGGACCGGAGAGGAATAACGGGAGGAGGAGAGAGAGGACCGGAGAGGAATAATGGGAGGAGGAGAGAGAGAGGACCGGAGAGGAATAATGGGAGGAGGAGAGAGAGGACCGGAGAGGAATAATGGGAGGAGGAGAGAGAGAGGACCGGAGAGGAATAACGGGAGGAGGAGAGAGAGGACCGGAGAGGAATAACGTGAGGAGGAGAGAGAGAGGACCGGAGAGGAATAACGGGAGGAGGAGAGAGAGGACCGGAGAGGAATAACGTGAGGAGGAGAGAGAGAGGACCGGAGAGGAATAACGGGAGGAAGAGAGAGAGGATCGGAGAGGAATAACGGGAGGAAGAGAGAGAGGACCGGAGAGGAATAACGGGAGGAAGAGAGAGAGGACCGAAGAGAAATAACGGGAGGAGGAGAGAGAGGACCCGAGAGGAATAACGGGAGGAGAGAGGACCGGAGAGGAATAATGAGAGGAGGAGGAGAGAGAGGACCGGAGAGGAATAACGGGAGGAGGAGAGAGAGAGGACCGGAGAGGAATAACGGGAGGAGGAGGAGAGAGAGGACCGAAGAGGAATAATGGGAGGAGGAGGAGAGAGAGGACCGAAGAGGAATAACGGGAGGAGGAGGAGAGAGAGGACCGAAGAGGAATAATGGGAGGAGGAGGAGAGAGAGGACCGAAGAGGAATAATGGGAGGAGGAGGAGGAGAGAGAGGACCGGAGAGGAATAATGGGAGGAGGAGAGAGAGAGGACCGAAGAGAAATAACAGGAGGAGGAGAGAGGACCAGAGAGGAATAACGGGAGGAGAGAGAGGACCGGAGAGGAATAATGGGAGGAGGAGAGAGAGAGGACCGGAGAGGAATAACGGGAGGAGGAGGAGAGAGGACCGGAGAGGAATAATGGGAGGAGGAGGAGGAGAGAGAGGACCGAAGAGGAATAATGGGAGGAGGAGGAGAGAGAGGACCAGAGAGGAATAACGGGAGGAGAGAGAGGATCGGAGAGGAATAACGGGAGGAGGAGAGAGAGAGGACCGGAGAGGAATAACGGGAGGAGGAGGAGAGAGAGGACCGAAGAGGAATAATGGGAGGAGAGAGAGGACCGGAGAGGAATAACGGGAGGAGGAGAGAGAGAGGACCGAAGAGGAATAATGGGAGGAGGAGAGAGAGGACCGAAGAGAAATAACGGGAGGAAGAGAGAGAGGACCGGAGAGGAATAACGGGAGGAGGAGAGAGAGAGGACCGAAGAGAAATAACAGGAGGAGGAGAGAGGACCAGAGAGGAATAACGGGAGGAGAGAGAGGACCGGAGAGGAATAATGGGAGGAGGAGAGAGAGACCGGAGAAGAATAACGGGAGGAGAGAGAGGACCGGAGAGGAATAATGGGAGGAGGAGAGAGAGAGGACCGAAGAGAAATAACGGGAGGAGGAGAGAGGGGACCGGAGAGGAATAATGGGAGGAGGAGAGAGAGACCGGAGAGGAATAACGGGAGGAGAGAGAGGACCGGAGAGGAATAATGGGAGGCGAGAGAGAGAGAGGACCGAAGAGAAATAACGGGAGGAGGAGAGAGAGAGGACCGGATAGGAATAAAAGGAGGAGAAAGGGAGGACTGGAGAGGAATTACGGGAAGAGAGAGAGAGGATCGGAGAAAAATAACAGGAGTAGAGCGAGGACCGGAGAGGAATAACTGGAGGAGAAAGAAAGGACTGAAGAGGAATACGTGGGAAAGGAGAGAGAGGACCGGAAAGGAATAACAGGGGGAGGAGAGAAAAACAAAACCGGGGAGGAATAACAGGGGGAGGAGAAAGAGAGAGGACCGGAGAGGAATAATTGGAGGAGGAGAGAGCGAGAGAGAGGACCGGAGAGGAATAATGGGAGGAGGAGAAAAATAGAGGAATAACGGGGGGGGGAGAGAGAGAGAGGACCGGAGAGGAATAATGGAAGGAGGAGAAAGAGGGAGGACCGGAGAGGAATAATGGAAGGAGGCGAATGAGAGAGGATCGGAGAGGAATAATGGTAGGAGGCGAAAGAGAGAGGACCGGAGAGGAATAATGGAAGGAGGAGAAAGAGGGAGGACCGGAGAGGAATAATGGAAGGAGGCGAATGAGAGAGGACCGGAGAGGAATAATGGAAGGAGGAGAAAGAGGGAGGACCGGAGAGGAATAATGGAAGGAGGAGAAAGAGGGAGGACCGGAGAGGAATAATGGAAGGAGGCGAATGAGAGAGGACCGGAGAGGAATAATGGAAGGAGGAGAAAGAGGGAGGACCGGAGAGGAATAATGGAAGGAGGCGAATGAGAGAGGACCGGAGAGGAATAATGGAAGGAGGAGAAAGAGGGAGGACCGGAGAGGAATAATGGAAAGAGGCGAATGAGAGAGAGGACCGGAGAGGAATAATGGAAGGAGGCGAATGAGAGAGAGGACCGGAGAGGAACAATGGAAGGAGGCGAATGAGAGAGAGGACCGGAGAGGAACAATGGAAGGAGGCGAATGAGAGAGGACCGGAGAGGAACAATGGAAGGAGGAGAAAGAGGGAGGACCGGAGAGGAATAATGGAAGGAGGCGAATGAGAGAGGACCGGAGAGGAACAATGGAAGGAGGCGAATGAGAGAGGACCGGAGATGAATAACGGGAGGAGGAGAAAGAGAAAGGACCGGAGAGGAATAATGGAAGGAGGCGAATGAGAGAGGACTGGAGAGGAATAATGGAAGGAGGAGAAACAGAGAGGACCATGGAGGAATAATGGAAGGAGGCAAAAGAGGGAGGAGGAGAAAGAGAGAGGACCACCTGAGAAAGGAGAGAGAGGACCGGAAAGGAATAATGGGAGGAGAGAGAGGACCGGAGAGGAATAATGGGAGGAGGAGAAAGAAAGAGGACCGGAGAGAAATAAGTAGAGGAGATAGAGAGGAATAACGGGAGGAGAGAGGACCGGAGAGGAATAACGGGAGGAGGAGAAAGAGAGAGGACCGGAGAGGAATAACGGGAGGAGGAGAAAGAGAGAGGACCGGAGAGGAATAACAGTAGGCGGTCTAGTGTTGCAGATTTGTAGCTTGTGTATACGCTATCATGTATCAGTGTGTGGTATATTCCTCGCCCACACATCACAGATCTCCCTCGGTGCAGTATAAATGATGTGATAACGATCTGTGCTGAGCGCTCACATCCCCCCCCTCCCGCTCTGCAGCGCTCGCCTGTGATGATATAACCCGGGTGTTAGCGCATATTTCTCCAGAACACCTCTTATTCATGTCTGTCTGAGAACATGAGGCAGAGAAGGAAATCCTGCCTATAGTTATTGGTGGTGAGGGCGTGGTTGTATGATCTGGGGACGTCCATGCCATTCTGAGTTTTGTCTACAATGTACCGAAAAATATAACAGAACCCAGTGTCCTTCAGAGCGCTGCTGACCAATATAGAGACGGGATTGGACTGAAAGAACTAATAATGAAAAACGTACTCTCTGCAAATGGCGCAGATGCCGCTCGTGCTCGACCAGTCGCCTTCATCCGGTGACACTGGGGAGCTCGGAGCTGAACTCCATCCTGATACCATTGTGATCACCCGTTGAGCGGAGGTGATATGGGAACTGTCCTCCTTCTATGCCTGTATGTAGGTTGTGTTTGTATTAGAGCTGCTTCGCTGCCTTTTCGTAAGTTTTGTCTACCGTGACTAACTTTTTTTTTTCCAGATTACAGGACAACTTTCCCCTCGATTGTTCCGGAAATTGCCCCCTCGTCTCTGTGTGTCTCTGCGCAACATCGTGGATGAAGAGTTCCTGCGAAAAGGGTAATTATTTTTCAAACTGTTTGAAGCCAAGCAATGTCCTTTTTTTTTACCCCCTCCATTTTCCTATTAGGGGATGAAACATGACGAATCATTTTGCTGTTCCGTGTGTCATGCTCAGCCCCCCTTGAGCCCTGCAATAGTCATGATATAATATCACCGCTGGGTTTTTGCTAATCTCTTCCTCCGTGGTAATGTGCAGTAAGCCGTGTGCACACTCCATCTGCGCACTGCATATTCCCAGGGAGGCAGTAATGACGGAGGACTCGGCCAGCACATACCGCTGGGTCTTTGCAGTACCCCCAACTGGACGTGGCATCACCACCGCCTCCCTGTGCCTGCACGGTGCGGCACTGAAACCAGGGAGGGTACATCTGGATTCACTACACATGTCCCTGGGAAGCACGTATTCGAAAAAAGCCAGCAGTGATGCCGCCCTTGCAAATCTGGTCACTTATGCTTATGCTTATCGGGTGGGGGGAAATAACATGATTGGTCACCCTTCCATTAGGATATCACAAGCCCACTTATACAAGTGATTTTAGCCATATTCAGAAGTCTGTAAGGAACGGTCTTGAAAGTACCGTATTTCTTTGTCGCTCCATTGGGAGACCCAGACAATTGGGTGTATAGCTTCTGCCTCCGGAGGCCACACAAAGTATTACACTGAAAAGTGTAACCCCTCCCCTCTGCCTATACACCCTCCCGTGCATCACGGGCTCCTCAGTTTTATGCTTTGTGTGGAAGGAGGCACACATCCACTCATGCATCCCATTTTAGTCAGCAGCAGCTGCTGATTTTATCGGATGGAAGAAAAGAGGGCCCCCACAGGTCCCCCTGCATGCTCCCTTCTCACCCCACTACGTCGGCGGTGCTGTTAAGGTTGAGGTATCCATTGCGGGTACAGAGGCTGGAGCCACATGCCGTTTTCCTTCACCATCCCTTAGAGGTTCTGGGAGAAGTGGGATCCTGACCGGTCATCCATTCACTGGGACCGGGCTCCCTCCGCAGCCCCTGTGGGAATCTGCCGGACAGGAGTCTATGTATCCTCAGGGACAGGGCCCTGCATCTAAAGGTACTCTGTGTCCCCATGGGGACTGTGCATGGAGCGCTTGTTTCACAGACGCTGCAGCAGCTGCTGGTTTGTGAAGACCGGGACTTCCGCGCCGACCGAGCCTGTTTGTCGGCCGCGGTATTAAATTTAGTCCCCGGCTTCATTGCGGCCTAGTACCATAACTCCCGCCCCCGGGCCTGCCAGTCAGGGGTAAGGGCGGGACAGTCGACCTGACGTCGGCAGTGAGGGCTGGAGCAGACTTTAGGTTTTCTCCCCCCCCCCCTCACTGATCACTGTGGGGCCCCAGATTCCTGCACTTTACTAGTCGCCGCCCACGGCTCCCTCCTCCCCTGAGAGCTCCGGCAGCCATTTTCACACACATTCTGCCGGTGGAGGATTTCAGGAACGAGCTCTGGGAGACCTAAGGCAGGGAATCTGGTGGACACACACTCCGCTTTGGGCGGTCGGTAAGCCACACCGGTCACCCGGTGCTGGTCCCCCTAGGGTGCCGGAGTATATATATATATATATTTGTATATATTTTCTCTGTTCGGCCGGGTTGTTTACTTTTGGCTATATACCCTCAGTGATCACTCTCCTAGGAGACAACAGCATGTCGTCCACAAGGAGCAAGGGCGCTAAGGCAAAGGTTTTTTTTGCAACCGGTACCTCTTGTGGGGCTATGTTACCTGCGGGTTCCACCTACCCTCACTGTGAGCAATGCTCGACCCCTGTTGCACTTGCTCAGCCGGAGCCTCGGTCACTAGTGGGCCCCTCGGATCAGGCAGACCCTCCTGCTTCCACTGTCCAGGCGGCAGGGACAGAGTTTGCAGTTTTTGCTGAGAAACTCTCTGAGTCGCTTTCACAATCCATGGCTCAGTCTATGGACAAATGGTCTGCCAAGCTACTAGAAGCCTTGCAGTCCAGACCGGTCCTTATACAGGCCCCGGGCACTGTTGGATCATCGCCTCCAGGCCCCTCTCGGTCTGCGCCGCAGCGTGCTCCTGGGGTGGCCCCTAGGTCTCACGTGGAGGACTCCTGCACGGACCACAGTCCCAGACCGGCTAAGCGGGCTCGCTGGTAATCTTCCCCGACTTCCTCACGCTGCTCGGGGTCTCAGCTTGAGGACTCTCTGGAGGACGAGGCGGACGTCGCAGCTCAGGGCTCTGACCCTGACGTTGCCCTCAATCTTGATACACCTGAGGGGGACGCCTTAGTAAATGATCTTATATCGTCCATCAACCAGGTGCTAGATCTTTCTCCCCCACCTCCACCTATAGAGGAGTCGGCTTCGCAGCAGGAGAAACACCAGTTTCGGTTCCCCAAACGTACACGGAGTGCGTTTTTCGATCACTCTAACTTCAGAGATGCGGTCCAGAAGCACAGAGCATTTCCGGACAAGCGCTTTACTAAGCGCCTTAATGACACACGTTACCCCTTCCCCTCTGACGTAGTTAAGGGTTGGGCTCAATGTCCAAGGTGAATCCTCCAGTCTCTAGACTGGCGGCTAGATCTGTAGTATCAGTTGCAGATGGCTCATCGCTCAAGGATGCCACTGACAGGCAGATAGAGCTCCTGGTGAAATCCATCTATGAAGCCACAGGCGCGTCTTTTGCCCCGGCTTTTGCAGCCGTGTGGGCACTCCAAGCTATCTCAGCTTGTCTGGCTGAGATTAATGTGGTCACACGTACCTCTGCCCCGCAGGTTGCGTCTTTGACTTCTCAGGCGTCGGCTTTTTCGTCCTACGCCATGAACGCCGTCCTGGACTCTGCTAGCCGTACAGCGGTAGCATCCGCCAATTCGGTGGCAGTCCGCAGGGCCATGTGGCTACGCGAATGGAAGGCAGACTCTGCTTCCAAGAAGTTCTTAACCGGTTTGCCGTTTTCTGGCGACCGATTGTTTGGCGAACGATTGGATGAAATTATTAAGGAATCCAAGGGAAAGGACTCGTCCTTACCCCAGTCCAAACCGAAGAGACCTCAGCAACGGAAAATACAACCGAGGTTTCGGTCCTTTCGGCCCTCAGCCAAGTCCCAATCCTCCTCGTCCAACAGGCCGGAGAAGGGCCAGAGGAACTCCTATGCGTGGCGGTCCAAGTCACGCCCCCAAAAAAACGCCGGAGGCACTACCTCCAAGGCGGCCTCCTCATGACTTTCGGCCTCCCCGAACCGCATCCTCGGTCGGTGGCAGGCTCTCCCGCTTTTGCGACGCCTGGTGGCCACATGTCCAAGACCGATGGGTGAGAGACATTCTGTCTCACGGTTACAGGATAGAGTTCAGCTCTCGTCCTCCGACTCGTTTCTTCAGAACATCTCCGCCCCCATCTCGGGCCGGCGCACTTTTTCAGGCTGTGGGCGTTCTGAAGACAGAAGGAGTGGTGATTCCCGTTCCCCCTCAGGAACATGGTCACGGCTTCTACTCCAACTTGTTCGTGGTGCCAAAGAAGGACGGATCATTCCGTCCCGTTCTGGACCTCAAACTGCTCAACAGGCATGTGAGCACCAGAAGGTTTCGGATGGAATCTCTCCGCTCGGTCATCGCTTCGATGTCACAAGGAGACTTCCTAGCATCAATCGACATCAAGGATGCTTATCTCCATGTGCCGATCGCACCCGAACATCAACGCTTCCTGCGTTTCGCCATCGGGGACGAACACCTTCAGTTCGTGGCACTGCCTTTCGGCCTGGCGACAGCCCCACGGGTCTTCACCAAGGTCATGGCATCCGTTGTGGCGGTCCTACACTCTCAGGGACACTCGGTGATCCCTTACTTAGACGATCTCCTAGTCAGGGCCCCTTCTCGGGTGGCGTGTCAACACAGCCTGACCGTCGCTCTGGCAACTCTCCAGCAGTTCGGGTGGCTCATCAACTTCCCAAAGTCCAAGTTGACACCGACCCAATCACTGACTTACCTCGGGATGGAGTTTCATACACAGTCAGCGGTAGTCAAGCTACCGCTGGACAAACAGCTTTCGCTGCAGGCAGGGGTGCAATCTCTTCTTCGGAGTCAGTCACACCCCTTGAGGCGCCTCATGCACTTCCTGGGGAAGATGGTGGCAGCAATGGAGGCAGTGCCCTTCGCGCAGTTCCATCTGCGCCCACTCCAATGGGACATTCTCCGCAAATGGGACAGGAGGTCGACTTCCCTCGACAGGAACGTCTCTCTTTCCCTTGCAACCAAGACGTCACTTCAGTGGTGGCTCCTTCCCAACTCTCTGTCGCAGGGAAAATCCTTCCTACCCCCAACCTGGGCTGTGGTCACGACGGACGCGAGCCTGTCAGGGTGGGGAGCGGTTTTTCTCCACCACAGGGCTCAAGGAACCTGGACTCCAATAGAGTCATCCCTTCAGATCAATATTCTGGAGATAAGGGCAGTGTATCTAGCCCTAAAAGCGTTCAATCGGTGGCTGGAGGGCAGGCAGATACGCATACAGTCGGACAACGCCACTGCCGTCGCATACATCAACCACCAAGGCGGCACTCGCAGTCGTCAAGCCTTCCAGGAAGTCCGACGGATTCTGCAGTGGGTGGAAGCCACAGCCTCCACCATCTCCGCAGTTCACATCCCGGGCGTAGAAAACTGGGAAGCAGATTTTCTCAGTCGTCAGGGCATGGATGCGGGGGAATGGTCTCTTCACCCAGACGTGTTTCGAGAGATCTGTCGCCGCTGGGGAACGCCGGACGTCGATCTCATGGCGTCACGGCACAACAACAAGGTCCCGGCCTTCATGGCACGGTCTCAAGATCACAGAGCTCGGGCGGCGGACGCGTTAGTTCAGGATTGGTCGCAGTTTCGACTCCCTTATGTGTTTCCTCCTCTGGCGATGTTGCCCAGAGTGTTACGCAAGATCAGATCCGACTGTCGTCGTGCCATTCTCGTCGCTCCAGATTGGCCGAGGCGGTCGTGGTACCCGGATCTGTGGCATCTCACGGTGGGTCAGCCGTGGGCGCTTCCAGACCGCACAGACCTGCTGTCACAAGGGCCGTTTTTCCATCTGAATTCTGCGGCCCTCAACCTGACTGTGTGGCCATTGAGTCCTGGCTCCTAGCGTCGTCGGGTTTATCTCAATTACCTCACTCCGAAGAGTGTCGGAGCTTGCAGCGCTGTCATGCAAATCCCCTTTCCTGGTTTTTCACCAGGATAAGGTGGTTCTCCGTCCTGTCCCGGAGTTTCTCCCTAAGGTGGTATCTCCTTTTCATCTCAATCAGGATATCTCCTTACCGTCATTTTGCCCTCATCCAGTTCACCAGTGTGAAAAGGATTTGCATTCATTAGATCTAGTGAGAGCACTCCGGCTCTACGTGTTTCGCACGGCACCCCTGCGCCGTTCAAATGCGCTCTTTGTCCTGGTCGCTGGCCAGCGTAAGGGGTCGCAGGCTTCCAAGTCAACCTTGGCTCGGTGGATCAAGGAACCGATTCTTGAAGCCTACCGTTCTTCGGAGCTTCCTCTTCGGGCCTGAAAGCCCATTCTACCAGAGCCGTAGGTGCGTCCTTGCGGCACCGGGCTACGGCTCAGCAGCTGTGTCAGGCAGCTACCTGGTCGAGTCTGCACACTTTCACAAAACACTATCAAGTGCATACCTATGCTTCGGCAGATGCCAGTCTAGGTAGGCGAGTTCTTCAGGCGGCGGTTGCCCACCTGTAGGAAGGGGTCGTTTTTCGGCTCTCTTTTATTGAGGTATTCTTTTACCCACCCAGGGACTGCTTTTGGACGTCCCAATTGTCTGGGTCTCCCAATGGAGCGACAAAGAAGAAGGGAATTTCTTCGGCGCTCCATTGGGAGACCCAGACGATTGGTGTATAGCACTGCCTCCGGAGGCCACACAAAGCATTACACTAAAAAGTGTAAGGCCCCTCCCCTTCTGGCTATACACCCCCAGTGGGATCACTGGCTCACCAGTTTTCTGCTTTGTGCGAAGGAGGTCAGACATCCACGCATAGCTCCACTGTTTAGTCAGCAGTAGCTGCTGACTCTATCGGATGGAAGAAAAGAGGGCCCATATAGGGCCCCCAGCATGCTCCCTTCTCACCCCACTTGCGGTTTGTAAGGTTGAGGTACCCATTGCGGGTACGGAGGCTGGAGCCCACATGCTGCTTTCCTTCCCCATCCCCCTGAGGGGCTCTGGGGAAGTGGGATCTTACCGGCCCCCAAACCCTGAGGCCGAGCTCCATCCACAGACCCAGAGACCCTGCTGGAGGAGCTGAGTACAGTCAGGGACAAGGCCCTGCAACGTTCAGGTACTCTGTGTCCCCGCACAGACAGGCCACGCACACTCCAGGCTTGCTGGGTGTGCTAGTGCGCCGGGGGCACTAGCGCTGCGCGCTCGGGTTAGAGTCACTGCAGCTTAGCTGAGTGATTTTATGTCTTGGGAACTACCGCGCCGGCCGCTCCGGGAGCGGCGGCGCCGCTGGGACTTGTAGTGCGCCGGGGACTCGCGCTGCCCGCGCTTTTACGGCGGCAGCGCTCATAAATCTAGTCCCCGGCTTTTGCGGCCTAGCTCTGCTTCGTTCCCGCCCCCACCCTGTCAATCAGGGCAAGGGAGAGACGCTGTACGTTTATTCAGCGCCGAGGGCTGGAGTCTTATTTACATACTCCAGCCCTCTCACTGGGCACAGTGGGGACGCAAGTTTCCCGCTCTTGGTCTCAACACGCCCAGGGCCCGCCCCTCTCCACAGGACGCCGGCAGCCATTCCTGCATGCAGTCTGGCTGGAGAACGGACACAGGCTCTGGGGGACTCAGACAAGGGACTCTGGCGACCACACACCCGCGTTTATGCGGGCGGTAAGCTGCACATAAGTGCTGGCCCCACTAGTGCCACAGTGTTATTTGGTGCATTTTTTCCCTGTACCATATATATATTTATATTGCACTGTACAGTCGCTTCTTGGCTTATACCCTCATTGCTCTGAGGAGACAACAACATGTCATCCGCAAAACGCAAGGGTGCCAAGGCACAGGCGGTATGCACTGCTTGTGCCGCATGTGGGGCTAATCTACCGGCAGGTTCCAATGACCCCCATTGTGTGCAATGTTCAATCCCTGTGCCACTTCGACAGCCAGAGTCTATGGTAGTAGTGGCCCAGGCAGAGACGCCTGTGAACCCTGCCCCGGTGACGGGGACAGAATTTGCAGTTTTTGCTGATAAGATGTCTGTGACTATGACAAAAATCCTGGAATCCTTGCAGTCCAGGCCAGTTTCTCAGACCATGGACACTGCTGTGTCTATGCTCCCCGGTCCCCCTCAGTTGGAACTAATCCGTACTTCAAGGGGGTCCCAGGCATCACAGGCTGAAGACTCTGACTCGGATGACAGTCCCAGGCAGCCTAAGCGGGCTCGCTGGGAAAGACCCTCGCCGTCATCACACTGGTCAGGGTCTCAGCGAGACGAGGCTCTGTATGAGGAGACAGAGGTGGGTGATCAGGAGTCTAATCCTGACACCGCTCTCAATCTAGATACCCCTGATGGTGACGCCATGGTAAATGACCTTATAGCGGCCATCAATAGACTGTTGGATATTTCTCCCCCAGCCCCTTCAGCAGAGGAGGCAGCTGCACAGCAGGAGAAGTTCCATTTCCGGTATCCTAAGCGTAAATTGAGTACTTTTCTGGACCACTCTGACTTCAGAGAATCAGTCCAGAAACATCATGCTTATCCAGATAAGCGTTTCTCCAAACGTCTTAAGGATACACGTTATCCCTTTCCCCCTGACGTGGTCAAACGCTGGACCCAGTGTCCAAAGGTGGACCCCCCAATCTCCAGGCTTGCGGCTAGATCCATAGTTGCAGTGGAAGATGGGGCTTCACTTAAAGATGCCAATGACAGACAGATGGACCTTTGGTTAAAGTCTGTCTATGAAGCTATCGGCGCGTCGTTTGCTCCAGCATTCGCGGCCGTGTGGGCACTCCAAGCTATTTCAGCTGGCCTGGCACAAGTGGACTCTATCATACGTCCAGCAGTGCCGCGAGTAGCGTCCCTAACCTCGCAAATGTCTGCGTTTGCGACTTACGCTATCAACGCTGTCCTGGACTCTACGAGCCGTACCTCAATGGCGTCTGCCAACTCTGTGGTTTTGCGCAGAGCCTTGTGGTTAAAGGAATGGAAAGCAGATTTCTTCGGCGCTCTATTGGGAGACCCAGACGATTGGGTGTATAGCTACTGCCTCCGGAGGCCACACAAAGCATTACACTAAAAAGTGTAAGGCCCCTCCCCTTCTGGCTATACACCCCCAGTGGGATCACTGGCTCACCAGTTTTCGGCTTTGTGCGAAGGAGGTCAGACATCCACGCATAGCTCCACTGTTTAGTCAGCAGTAGCTGCTGACTATATCGGATGGAAGAAAAGAGGGCCCATATGGGGCCCCCAGCATGCTCCCTTCTCACCCCACTGGTGGTTTGTAAGGTTGAGGTACCTATTGCTGGTACGGCGGCTGGAGCCCACATGCTGTTTTCCTTCCCCATCCCCCTGAGGGGCTCTGAGGAAGTGGGATCTTACCGGCCCCAAAGCCCTGAGGCCGGGCTCCATCCACAGACCCATTGAACCTGCTGGATGTGGAGCGGGAGTGCCGTTCAGGGACATGGCCCTGCACCATTCAGGTACTCTGTGTCCCCGTACACAGGCACAGCACACTCCAGACTTGCTGGGTGTGCTAGTGCGCCGGGGACAGTAAAGGGTTACAGTCACTGCAGCCTAGCTGAGTGACTTTATTTATTGGGAACTACCGCGCCGGACGCTCCGGGAGCGGCGGCGCGGCTGGGACTTGTAGTGCGCCGGGGACTTAGCGCCGACCGCGCTTTTACGGCGGCGGCGCTTATAAATCCAGTCCCCGGCTTTTGCGGCCTAGCTCCGCTTCGTTCCCGCCCCCACCCTGTCAATCAGGGTAGGGGAGAGACGCTGTACAATCAGCAGCGCCGAGGGCTGGAGCCTTATTTACATGCTCCAGCCCTCTCACTAGACACTGTGGGACGCCGGTTTCCCGCTCTGACTTGGGGCACGCCCACGGCCCGCCCCTACTCACACGAGCTGGAGAAGAACGCCGGCAGCCATTCCTGCAGCCCGAGCTGGGAGAACGGACTCTGGGCAACCAGGCACAGGACTAGGGCGACCACCCACCCGCTTATAGGCGGGCGGTAAGCGGCACCTGGGGTGCTGACACTAAATACCGCAGTTTGTCTATTTATATTTTAAGCTTACACTGCATAGGTCGCTATTTTGGGCTATATGCCCTCTTAGATGGCGACACATCAGCAGCAGGAAAGCATGGGTGCTAAGGCACAGGCTTTCTATGCTGCTTGTTTTGCACGTACTGAAGTGTCCATGTGTATTTATGCTTGTATGCTATACACTGCACTGTACGGTCGCTAGTCTTGGCTATATTCGCCATAGAATGGCTAGACTACAGCAGCAGAAAAGCAAGGGTGCTGAGGCACAGGTTTTTTTCTATGCTGCTTGTATTGCAGGTGTTGCATTGTTCATTTGTACTTATGCTTGTATGCTATACATTGCACTGTATGGTCGCTATTCTGGGCTATATTCCCCTAGATGGCTAGTCTACAGCAGCAGAAAAGCAGGCTTTCTATGCTGCTTGTATTGCATGTGCTGCAGTGTTCATTTGTACTTTATGCTTGTATGATATACATTGCACTGTACGGTCGCCATTCTTGGCTCTATAAGTCGGCAGCAGCATATAAGCAACACAGGCTTTCGATGCTGTTTTTACTGCATGTGATACTGTTCCACGGCACTGCTCCCCATTGTGTGCAATGCTCCCCTGTAGCACTTGGTCAGCCGGGGTCTCTACTTGACGTGGCCAAAAGAACCACCTCTCAACCCTGTCCAAGGACAGGGACGGAGTTGCAATGACATAGAGACTTGCAGTCCGGACAAGCCTTGGGCAATCTGGATCATTGCTCCCTGGCCACCCTCACTTGGAATAAAATCGGTGCTCCGGAGGGGTCCCAGGAGGCTCTCTGTATGATGAGGCAGACGTAGCTCATCAGGACTTTGATCCTGACACCGCTCTCACTCCGGATACACCGGATGGTGACGCCATAAGGAATGATCCTTTAGCGTCCATCAATGGAATGTTGGATCTTTTCTCCCTCAGCTCCCCCAGCGGAGGAGTCAGCTTCACAGCAGGAGAAGTCCCATTTCAGTAGCTCAAACTTATATTGAGTATTGTTCTGGCCACGCTGACTTCAGAGAAGCAGTCCAGGAACACCACGCTTCCCAGATAAGCGTTTTCTCCAAACGTATTAAGGATACACGTTATCACTTTCCCCCTGAAGTGGTCAGGCGTTGGACCCAGGGTCCAAAGGTGGATTCTCCGATCTCCAGGCTTGCGGCTAGAGCCATAGTTGCAGCGGAGATGGGACTTCACTTACAGATGCCATTGACAGACAGATGGACTCTGGTTGAAATCTGTCTATGAGGCTATCGGCGTGTCGGTTGCTCCGGCATTCACAGCCGTATGGGCACCCTAAGCTCTTCAGCTGTTCTTGCGCAGCTGGTCTTGAGCACAGGTACATCTGTCCGCAGGGGCGTCCGTAACCTCGCAATGTCTGCATTGCGACTTACCCTATTAATGCTGTCCTGGAAGGACAGTCGAGGTTTCGGTCCTTTCCAGGCTCGGGCAGGTCCCAATTGTCCTCGTCCAAAAGGGCTGAAAAGCCTCAGAGGGGCTCAGCTGCCGGCCGGGCTCAATCACGCCCAAGGAAGGCAGCCGGAGGAACCGCTACCAAGGCGGTCTCCTCATGACTCTCAGCTCTCTCATCTTTCCGCATCCGCGGTTGATGGCAGACTCGCTCGCCTTTGGCGACATTTAGCTGCCACAGGTCACAGACCGGTGGGTGAGGGACAGTGTGCCCACGTGCACAGGACAGAGTTCTGTTCTCGTCCTCCGACTCGATTCTTCAGAACGTCCCCACCTCCCCACCGAGCAGATGCTCTTCTGCAGGCAGAAGGAGTGGTAATCCCGGTTCCTCTTCAGGAACAAGACACGGTTTTCCTCCAATCTGGTTGTGGTGCCAAACAAGGATGGCTCTTTCCGTTCCGTTCTGGACCTAAAACTGCTCAACAAGCACGTGGAGGCCAGGCGGTTCCGGATGATACCCTCCGCTCCGTCATTGCCTCAATGTCTCAAGGAAATTTCCTAGCATCAATAGACATCAAAGATGCTTATCTCCACGTGCCGATTGCTACAGAGCACCAATGTTTTTCTACATTTCGTGATAGGAAACGACCATCTTCAGTTCGTAGCTCTGCCATTCGGGCTGGCGACAGCCCCACGGGTGTTCGCCAAGGTCATGACGGCAGTGGTAGCAGTCTTGCACTCACAGGGACACTCTGTGATCCCTTACTTGGACGATCTACTTGTCAAGGCACCCTCTCAAGAGGCATGCCAACTCAGCCTGAATGTTGCGCTGGAGACTCTCCAGACGTTCGGGTGGATCATCAACTTCTCAAAGTCAAACCTGTCACGACCCAATCACTAACGTATCTTGGCATGGAGTTTCATACCCTCTCAGCGGTAGTGAAGCTTCCGCTGGACAAGCAGCGGTCACTACAGACTGGGGTGCAGACTCTCCTTCAAGGTCAGTCGCACTCCTTAAGACGCCTCATGCACTTCCTCGGGAAGATAGTGGCGGCAATGGAGGCGGTTCCGTTTGCGCAGTTTCATCTGCGTCCACTTCAATGGGACATTCTCCGCCAATGAGACGGGAAGTCAACATCCCTGTACAAGAAAGTATCCCTTTCACAGACGGCAAGGACTCTCTGCAATGGTGGCTTCTTCCCACCTCATTATCACAGGGAAGATCCTTCCTACCACCGTCTTGGGCGGTGGTCACGACAGACGCGAGTCTGTCAGGGTGGGGAGCGGTTTTTCTCCACCACAGGGCTCAGGGTCCGTGGACTCAGCAGGAGTCCACCCTTCAGATCAAGGTTCTGGTAATCAGAGCAGTGTATCTTGCCCTACTAGCCTTCCAGCAGTGGCTGGAAAGAAAGCAGATCCGAATTCAGTCGGACAACTCCACAGCGGTGGCATACATCAATCACCAAGGAGGGACACGCAGTCGGCAAGCCTTCCAGGAAGTCCGGCGGATTCGGATGTGGGTGGATGCCACGGCCTCCACCATATCCGCAGTTCACTTCCCCGGCGTAGAAAACTGGGAGGCAGACTTCCTCAGTCGCCAGGGCATGGACGCAGGGGAATGGTCCCTTCACCCGGACGTGTTTCAGGAAATCTGTCGCCGCTGGGGAAGGCCGGACGTCGACCTAATGGCGTCCCGGCACAACAACAAGGTCCCAACCTTCATGGCACGGTCTCGCGATCAAAGAGCGCTGGCGGCAGACGCCCTAGTGCAAGATTGGTCGCAGTTCCGGCTCCCTTATGTGTTTCCACCTCTGGCACCCTTGCCCAGAGTGCTACGCAAGATCAGATCCGATTGCAGCCGCGTCATACTCGTCGCCCCAGACTGGCCGAGGAGGGCGTGGTATCCGGATCTGTGGCAGCTCACGGTCGGCCAACCGTGGGCACTACCAGACCGACCAGACTTACTGTCCCAAGGGCCGTTTTTCCATCGGAATTCTGCGGCCCTGAACCTGACTGTGTGGCCATTGAGTCCTGGATCCTAGCGTCTTCAGGATTATTCCACGGGGTCGTTGCCACCATGAGACAGGCTAGGAAGCCCACGTCCGCTAAGAACCACAGAACGTGGAGGATATTCTTATCCTGCTGCTCTGCTCAGGGAGGGTCTCCCTGGCCATTTGCATTGCCTACCTTTCTTTCTTTCCTGCTATCTGGGTTAGAAAAAGGTTTGGCGCTCGGCTCCCTTAAAGGTCAGGTATCGGCGCTATCCGTCTTTTTTCAGAGGCGTTTGGCACGCCTTCCTATGGTGCGCACGTTCCTACAGGGGGTTTGCCATATCGGTCCCCCGTACAAGCGGCCGTTAGATCCATGGGATCTGAACAGGGTACTAGTTGCCCTCCAGAAGCCGCCCTTCGAGCCTCTGAGGGAGGTTTCACTTTCTAGACTATCCCAGAACGTGGCTTTTCTGGTAGCGATCACATCTCTTCGGAGAGTGTCTGAGCTGGCAGCGCTGTCATCCAAGACTCCCTTCCTGGTCTTCCACCAGGACAAGGTAGTGCTGCGCCCCATTCAGGAGTTTCTCCCGAAGGTGGTATCCTCTTTTCATCTTAATCAGGATATCTCCTTGCCTTTGTTTTTTCCTCATGCAGTTCATGAGAAGGATTTACATTTGTTAGATCTGGTGAGAGCACTCAGAATCTACATTTCCCGCACGGCGCCCTTGCGCCGTTCGGATGCACTCTTTGTCCTTGTCGCTGCTCAGCGCAAAGGGTCGCAGGCTTCTAAGGCCGCCCTGGCTAGAGGGTTCAAGGAACCAATTCTTGAAGCCTACCGTTCTGCTGGGCTTCCGGTTCCATCAGGGCTGAAGGCCCATTCAACCAGAGCCGTGGGTGCTTCCTGGGCATTACGACACCAGGCTACGGCTCAACAGGTGTGCCAGGCAGCTACCTGGTCGAGTCTGCACACTTTCACCAAACATTATCAGGTGCATACCTATGCTTCGGCGGACGCCAGCCTAGGTAGAAGAGTCCTGCAGGCGGCAGTTGCCTCCCCGTAGGGGAGGGCTGTCTTGCAGCTCTAACATGAGGTATTTCTTTACCCACCCAGGGACAGCTTTTGGACGTCCCAATCGTCTGGGTCTCCCAATAGAGCGCCGAAGAAGAAGGGAATTTTGTTACTTACCGTAAATTCCTTTTCTTCTAGCTCTTATTGGGAGACCCAGCACCCGCCCTGTTGTCCTTCGGGATTTTTGGTTTGTTTGCGGGTACACATGTTGTTCATGTTGAACGGTTTTCAGTTCTCCGATGTTACTCGGAGTGAATTTGTTTAAACCAGTTATTGGCTTTCCTCCTTCTTGCTTTTGCACTAAAACTGGTGAGCCAGTGATCCCACTGGGGGTGTATAGCCAGAAGGGGAGGGGCCTTACACTTTTTAGTGTAATGCTTTGTGTGGCCTCCGGAGGCAGTAGCTATACACCCAATCGTCTGGGTCTCCCAATAAGAGCTAGAAGAAAAGGAATTTACGGTAAGTAACAAAATTCCCTTCTCTGCTTCCAAGAAATGTTTAACCAGCTTGCCACTATCTGGAGACAGACTGTTTGGTGAGCAATTGGCTGAGATCATTAAACAGTCCAAGGGTAAGGACTCCTCCTTACCCCAGCCCAGATCGAGCAAACCTCAACAGAGGAAGTGGCAGTCGAGGTTTCGGTCCTTTCGAGGCTCCAGCAAGACCCAATTCTCCTCGTCCAAAGGGACTCAGAAGGAGCAAAGGAGCTCAGATTCCTGGCGGGCTCATTCACGCCCCAAGAAAGCAACCGGAGGAACTGCTTCCAAGGCGGCTGCCTCATGACTTTCGGCCTCATCCCTCCGCATCCTCGGTCGGTGGCAGGCTCTCCCGCTTTTGCGACATTTGGCTGCCACAGGTCAAAGACCGGTGGGTAGCAGACATTTTGTCTCACGGGTACAGGATAGAATTCAGTTCTCATCCTCCGCCTCGGTTCTTCAGAACCTCCCCACATCCCGACCGAGCAAATGCCCTTCTGCAGGCGGTGTGCTCACTAAGAGCAGAAGGAGTGGTGATCCCTGTTCCTCTGCAGGAACAAGGACAAGGTTTTTACTCCAATCTCTTCGTGGTTCCAAAAAAGGACGGCTCGTTCCGTCCTGTTCTGGACCTAAAGCTGCTCAACAAGCATGTGAACACCAGGCGGTTCCGGATGGAATCCCTCCGCTCCGTCATTGCCTCAATGTCTCAAGGAGATTTCCTTGCATCAATAGACATCAAAGATGCTTATCTCCACGTGCCGATTGCTACAGAGCACCAACGTTTTTTACGTTTCGTGATAGGAGACGACCATCTCCAGTTCGTAGCTCTGCCATTTGGTCTGGCGACGGCCCCACTGGTTTTCACCAAGGTCATGGCGGCAGTGGTAGCAGTCTTGCATTCTCAGGGACATTCGGTGATTCCTTACTTAGACGATCTACTTGTCAAAGCACCCTCTCAAGAGGCATGCCAACACAGCCTGAATGTTGCGCTGGAGACTCTCCAGACTTTCGGGTGGATCATCAACTTTTCAAAGTCAAACCTGGCACCGACTCAATCACTAACGTATCTTGGCATGGAGTTTCATACTCTCTCAGCGATAGTGAAGCTTCCGCTGGACAAGCAGCGGTCACTACAGACAGGGGTGCAGTCTCTCCTTCAGGGTCAGTCGCACCCCTTAAGGCGCCTCATGCACTTCCTAGGGAAGATGGTGGCAGCAATGGAGGCAGTCCCGTTCGCGCAGTTTCATCTGCGCCCACTTCAATGGGACATTCTCCGCCAATGGGACGGGAAGACAACTTCCCTAGACAGGACAGTCTCCCTTTCTCAGATGACCAAGGACTCTCTGCAATGGTGGCTTCTTCCCACCTCATTATCACAGGGAAGATCATTCCTGCCCCCATCCTGGGCAGTGGTCACGACAGACGCGAGTCTGTCAGGGTGGGGAGCAGTTTTTCTCCACCACAGGGCTCAAGGGACGTGGACTCAGCAGGAGTCCACCCTTCAGATCAATGTTCTGGAAATCAGGGCAGTGTATCTTGCCCTATTAGCCTTCCAGCAGTGGCTGGAAGGAAAGCAGATCCGAATTCAGTCGGACAACTCCACAGCGGTGGCATACATCAACCACCAAGGAGAGACACGCAGTCGGCAAGCCTTCCAGGAAGTCAGGCGGATTCTGATGTGGGTGGAGGAAAGAGCATCCACCATATCCGCAGTTCACATCCCAGGCGTAGAAAACTGGGAAGCAGACTTCCTCAGTCGCCAGGGCATGGACGCAGGGGAATGGTCCCTTCACCGGGACGTGTTTCAGGAAATCTGCCGCCGCTGGGGGGTGCCGGACGTCGACCTAATGGCGTCTCGGCACAACAACAAGGTCCCGACCTTCATAGCGCGGTCTCGCGATCAAAGAGCTCTAGCGGCAGACGCCTTAGTGCAAGATTGGTCGCAGTTCCGGCTCCCTTATGTGTTTCCACCTCTGGCACTCTTGCCCAGAGTGTTACGCAAGATCAGATCCGATTGCGGCCGCGTCATACTCGTCGCCCCAGACTGGCCGAGGAGGTCGTGGTACCCGGATCTGTGGCATCTCACGGTCGGCCAACCGTGGGCACTACCAGACCGACCAGACTTACTGTCCCAAGGGCCGTTTTTCCATCGGAATTCTGCGGCCCTGAACCTGACTGTGTGGCCATTGAGTCCTGGATCCTAGCGTCTTCAGGATTATCCCAAGGGGTCGTTGCCACCATGAGACAGGCTAGGAAGCCCACGTCTGCTAAGATCTACCACAGAACGTGGAAGATATTCTTATCCTGGTGCTCTGCACAAGGAGTATCCCCCTGGCCATTCGCGTTACCTGTCTTTCTTTCCTTCCTGCAATCTGGGTTGGAAAAGGGCTTGTCGCTCGGCTCCCTTAAAGGGCAAGTCTCGGCACTATCCGTGTTTTTTCAGAAGCGTCTAGCGCGACTTTCTAAGGTGCGCACGTTCCTGCAGGGGGTGTGTCATATCGTACCTCCGTACAGGAGGCCGTTAGATCCGTGGGATCTAAACAAGGTCCTTGTTGCTCTCCAGAAGCCGCCTTTCGAGCCCCTGAGGGATGTGTCACTTTCTCGACTCTCACAGAAAGTGGCATTTCTGGTAGCGGTCACGTCTCTTCGGAGAGTGTCTGAACTAGCAGCGCTGTCATCCAAAGCTCCTTTCCTGGTGTTCCACCAGGACAAGGTAGTGCTGCGCCCCATTCAGGAGTTTCTCCCTAAGGTGGTATCCTCTTTTCACCTTAATCAGGATATCTCCTTGCCTTCCTTTTATCCGCATGCAGTTCATCGGTATGAAAAGGATCTACATTTGTTGGATCTGGTGAGAGCACTCAGAATCTACATTTCCCGCACGGCGCCCCTGCGCCGCTCGGATGCACTCTTTGTCCTTGTCGCTGGTAAGCGCAAGGGGTCGCAGGCTTCAAAAGCCACCCTGGCTCGATGGATCAAAGAACCAATTCTTGAAGCCTACCGTTCTGCTGGGCTTCCGGTTCCATCAGGGCTGAAGGCCCATTCTGCCAGAGCCGTGGGTGCGTCCTGGGCATTACGACACCAGGCTACGGCTCAACAGGTGTGCCAGGCAGCTACCTGGTCGAGTCTGCACACTTTCACCAAACATTATCAGGTGCATACCTATGCTTCGGCGGACGCCAGCCTAGGTAGAAGAGTCCTGCAGGCGGCAGTTGCCTCCCCGTAGGGGAGGGCTGTCTTTGCAGCCCTAACATGAGGTATTTCTTTACCCACCCAGGGACAGCTTTTGGACGTCCCAATCGTCTGGGTCTCCCAATGGAGCGCCGAAGAAGAAGGGAATTTTGTTACTTACCGTAAATTCCTTTTCTTCTAGCTCCTATTGGGAGACCCAGCACCCGCCCTGTTGTCCTTCGGGATTTTTGGTTGTTTTTCGGGTACACATGTTGTTCATGTTGAACGGTTTTCAGTTCTCCGACGTTACTTCAGAGTGAATTTGTTTAAACCAGTTATTGGCTTTCCTCCTTCTTGCTTTTGCACTAAAACTGGTGAGCCAGTGATCCCACTGGGGGTGTATAGCCAGAAGGGGAGGGGCCTTACACTTTTTAGTGTAATGCTTTGTGTGGCCTCCGGAGGCAGTGCTATACACCAATCGTCTGGGTCTCCCAATAGGAGCTAGAAGAAAAGGAATTTACGGTAAGTAACAAAATTCCCTTCTTTGTTTACTTACCGTAAATTCCTTTTCTTCTAGCTCCTATTGGGAGACCCAGCACCCGCCCCTGTTCCCTTCGGGCAGGTTGTTCTTTTGTGTACACATGATGTTCATGTTGAATTGTTCTTTTGGTTATGGTTTCCGTTCTCCGAACATCCTTCGGATTGAATTTACCCCAGACCAATTTATAAGTTTCCTTCTTCCTGCTTTTGCACCAAAACTGATGAGCCCGTGATGCACGGGAGGGTGTATAGGCAGAGGGGAGGGGTTACACTTTTCAGTGTAATACTTTGTGTGGCCTCCGGAGGCAGAAGCTATACACCCAATTGTCTGGGTCTCCCAATAGGAGCTAGAAGAAAAGGAATTTACGGTAAGTAAACAAAATTCCCTTCTTTTCATTTTATAAGACGCACCCCAAATTTAGAGGACAGAAAGGGGTATTAAAAAAATATGGGGTCCGTCTTATAATCCGGTAATGTCTTACTGGATGGGGGTCGGCAGAGGTGGTGGAGCAGGGTCGGTGGTGAAGTAGGGCGATGCTGCGGGCGGTGCGGCAGGTGTCACGGATGCTCGCTGCGGGCGCTGAGGCAGGAGGAACATCCAAAAACTGTCGGCGGTGCGGGCTTCAAGGAAATGGCGCCCGGAGTCATAACGTGCGCAGATTGAGCTATCGGATCAATGACAAGCCGAGATCTCATCTGTACATGCGCCATCTCCGGGTGCCAAGTCCTCTGCTGGGAGATCAGTGGGCCGGAGGTGGCGCATGCGCAGATGAGCTGTTGAGCCGACAGCTCCCTCTGCACACACGCCGACTCCAGGCGTCATTATTTGAAGCTTTCACCGCCAACTGTCACAAACAGGGGGGTAGGAAGTGGAAGCTACAGCCCCCCTTTCCACCACCCTGCCGTCAGACAGACAGAGCACGTGACGTGCTCTCTAGCGCCCCTCTTATAGTCAGGCCAATTATGGAATTGCCCGACAATAAGCCAGGAGGCCGCTATTTTACTATGCCAGTGAATGAAGGGTTCCTGGTGAGAGTAAGGTATATATTCCCCGTCCTCAGCAGACGGAATATATCTAAACCTCCTTTAATCTCACTGGTCGCCCCACAATAATCCTTGGCATAAACTCGCTGCCACCACCCGATTACGGTACATTCGGATTATAAGACGCATCCCTCATTTTACTCCCATATTTATATACCCTGTTCTGAAAAACGGTATATAAAGGGTTCAGTAAAGACATGGAGACGCGGTGGTTTGGCATCCTGGGGAAGCTGACAGGTTCACTTTAAGTCAGCTTTAGTTCCTCCAACCCTACAGTAATTGTATGCTTATTTCAGAAGAAGCAGAGCTGCAGTGAAAAGTATGGTAGATAAACGGCAACAGACTCTGATGCATCAGGACTGGAATTTTAGGCGCTGCCTCCTGTCGTCTGTGCAGATACAGATGGAGCCAATAATTATAGCTGAAAATAGCAAAGTGGTGGACAATAGAAAGTAACAGTCTTAGTTTTTCCTTACTTATGGCCTATGTGCTTTCTTCCTCCAGGCACGTCTTCCTGGGATTCTCCAAATGTGGTCGCTTTGTACTGTCCTACACGAGCGACGTGTTAGACGATGACTTCTCCTTTTATTCCTATCACCTCTATTGGTGGCAATTCCAAGTACACAGAAAACTGCGCCTGGTGAGTCCTGGGGGCCACCGCCCATCTGTGCACTGATCTATTACCGGCCTATGTACAGATTATCAATCCTCATGCTCTGGTCTGTCTCCTAGGTGCGGCAAGTCCGGCTCTTCCAGGACGAGGAGATTTATAGTGACTTGTACCTGACGGTGTGCGAGTGGCCGAGCGACAGCTCCAAAGTCATTGTGTTTGGCTTCAAGTAAGTCCTCACTTTGCACTAGCTGAAAAGGGACTTTTTTTCTAAATTGCCTAACTAACAGGCCACCTGTGCAGTATTTCAGTACTGGATTCTCGCATAAGCAAGGAGTTCAGCGCTTACAGGCTCTTTTCTATAGAGCTTGTAAGCGCTGCTCTGAAGAAGGCTGAATCTACACTCCTCCAATGCAGCAGAGGCAAAATTGAGAGTTCACAATTCGGGTCCAAAGCAAAACTATGTCACTTGTCTGAACTGTCAATCAATCAGGAGCGCACCGCCCCCAACGGCAGGAAATTGGGAGGAAGGGGAGACGTGCGCTCCTGCTCAACAACCTCTTTAAGGCTGTATGCCCACGGGGCTCTGTACCTGTGGATATATCCGCAGATACGGCCGCAGGTTTCCCGCAGCTATCCATAGCTGTGGGATTCCAGCGAAATATCTGCGGAAAACCTGCGGACATTCGTGCGACTTACCTGCGGACGTCCCGGACTCTATCTCCATAGTGGAGGGCCGGGATTTCTGCAGGAATAATTGACATGCAGTTACGTACGGCTGCGGGACATCCGCAGCACATTCCGCAGCCGCACATACCGCAGCATTGATACAGCACTCACCATGTCCCAGAGGATAACATGGGGAGTGTCTGTACTTGCGAAAACCTGCGGATTTATCTACAAAATCCAGATAAATCCGCAGCAAAATCAACGGGCACATGGCCTAATTGGTGTAATATACAACATGTATTGGCATCTGAGCTGTGTTCTCCTGAGGGTCACCGTGTATTCTGCTCCTTTCCCAGCACATCCGGTAACGGTATGCTAATGAATATGATGAGCGATGAGAACCACAGAGACATTTATATCAGCACGGTGTCTGCGCCCCCAACGTCCCCCTGCACCGAGTGCAGAGAGTCCTCCAAAGGTATGTATGTGGGGTGTCTTCCTCCGCCGGCCAGATGTGTAGGCGCAGAGCTGTAGATGGTCCAGTGTATAATGCGGAGGTTATTTGCAGGCCCGTGTCTCCTGCACAGCTTCATGCTGCACACGAAGTATCAGGTGGTTTACCCGTTCCCTACGTTCCAGCCGGCGTTTCAGCTGAAGAAGGACCACGTGGTTCTGCTTAATACCAGCTTCTCCCTAGTGGCCTTTGCAGTATCTGTGCACCCTGAAGGTAACTCACGTGACTGCTTTCTGGCTGCTGTAATGGACTCATTATGAAGCCGATTTCATCGCTAAATTTTTTTTACTGTTCAAGGTGGCACGGAATCCAACCAAATTTTGTACAGCAAACAGAGCCAACACCTCGCCCGTGCCTCCTGCGCCTTGTCTTTTAGCCCTAGTGTCCCTTCCTCCAGCGGACACTCTCCTCTCCCCTCCGAACCCTGCTCCCCCACCCCTCCGGGAACCCCGCCAGCCGTCACCCGGGCCCGTGAATTTGTAGCTGGTATATTCCGGCGTGCCCGAGAGGCATCTGGACTAGAGGCCGAAGACAAAGGAGACCGGCCCGGACCAAGCAAGCAGAGTCCTTCCCAGCCCTCTGACCCAGATTCTCCTACATGGCACCGTACTGTGAACGAAGGGCACCCGAGGTCCAGCGATCACACCGAGGAACCCAGCTACGTAAACTACACACGGCTACGCTATGTCCTGGGGGAGGTGACCGAGACCGACCAAGAGAGCGGTGAGAGGGCTGCGGACCTAGACCTCCATGGTGGGAGATAGGAGGGGGTCCGGCACATTTTAACCTTTTTTTTCCGCTCTCTATAGAATATGAAGATGACAAGATCTCGCTCCCGTTCCTGGTCACCGATCTGACGGGGCAGCACCTGAAACCGCTGAACGACAAGGCTTCTTTCAAGGTGCAGCCCGTCTCCCTGGTGTCATTTATATGCCTGTCTCCAGTCCCCGACCCTCTCACCCCCTGTCTCCTCTCACTCAGGGCCAATATCTCACCGTGGAGCAACTCACCCTGGACTTTGAATACGTCATAAATGAAGTGATCCGCCATGACGCCTCCTGGTATCGGCAGTTCTGCTCTTTCAGTGACTACGATATAGTCATCCTAGAGGTAAATGTGGTCTCCGTCTACGCGATTTACATCCAGAGGAGATTTTACAGACTGATATATCATTCAGAGGAGTGTAGCTTAGCGCTCTGGTGGGTATATCTGTCACTGGCATCTTGTGGGCATTTGGCCGATCATGGCAGGAGCCTGGACCTGCAAGGTTTGTGGATAACGGTGACCTTGCAGGTTAATTCCTTAGATGCTGCTTTGAATAATGACCACAGGTGTATGCTGGAGAGAACGGAGGCTGGCCCTGATGATTGGCGGACCTACGGGTCTCACAATTGCCCCCATTTCTTGTCATTGGCGTCTGTTTACCATTCCCATAGCAGATCACCTATGTGGAAAAATCCGATGTGCATTTGCAGTGGGATACAATGGCAGGAATCTGTGGTTGACCCTTACGTTTCTGCCTCACATTTGCAGTCTGAACTGGCACGTGTGGATTATACCCATAAAAAGAAGATTTTTGTGTACTCACCGGAAAATATCTCTAAGGGCGGCTTTGCACGTTGCAACATCGCACGTGCGATGTCGGTGGGGTCAAATCGAAAGTGACGCGCTTCCGGCGTCACTTTCGAGATCGTAGTGTGTAAATGCTAGATGATACGATTATCGAGCGCAAAAGCGTCGTTATCGTATCATCATTGCAGGCTCCGACTTTTTCATAATTATGCTGCAGCGACAGGTACGATGTAGTTCCTCGCTCCTGCGGCAGCACACATCGCTGTGTATAACGCCGCAGGAAGGAGGAATATCAGCTTACCTGCCGCCGGCGGCTATGCGGAAGGAAGGAGGTGGGCGGGATGTTTACATCCTGCTCATCTCCACCCCTCCGCCGCTATTGGCCGCCTGCCGTGTGACGTCGCTATGACGCCGCACAACCCACCCCCTTAGGAAGGAGGCGGGTCGCCGGCCAGAGCGATGGTCGCAGGGCAGGTGAGTGCATGTGAAGCTGGCTTAGCGATAATTTTCGCTACGCCAGCTATCACAAGATATCGTACCTGCGACGGGGGCGGGGACTATCGCGTGCGACATCGCAGCATCGGCTTGCGATGTCGCCACGTGCAAAGCCCGCCTAAGGCGAGAGAGAAAGATGTTTTTTACCCGCATTGTCTTTGAGCAAAGTTTTGGCATTTTAGCGGTTTAACAAACCCTATTCTGCATCAGTTATATAATCAATATGGGCTAAAATGGTTTAATCCCATGTTTAATTTGAGGGTATTCACATCCTAATTGGAGTAAGGGTTTAGGAATTACAGTTCTTTAATATGTAGATACCTCTTTTTTAAGGGATCAAAGGTAATTTAATGGGCTTCGTGGGTGTCACGAACAGGGGGGTAGGAAGCGGGAATTACGCCCCTCCTTTCTACCACCCGACCGAGCACGTGACGCGCTCTCTAGCGCCCCTCTTATAGTCAGGCCAATTATGGAATTGCTCGACAATAAGCCAGGAGGCCGCTATTCTACTATGCCGATGATTGAAGGGTTCCCGGTGAGAGTAAGGTATATATTCCCCTGACCTCAGCGGACGGAATATATCTAAACCTCCCCAGATCTCACTGGCCGCCCCACAATGATCCTTGGCATAAACTCGCTGCCACCAATCGATTACGATAACTATTCGCCGAGCACACCGACGTGGAGTTCAGGATCGAGATAACAGAACAGCCCAAGATTAATTATATAATTTCTTCAGCGCTCTATTGGGAGACCCAGACGATTGGGGTATAGCTACTGCCTCCGGAGGCCACACAAAGCACTACACTAAAAAGTGCAAGGCCCCTCCCCTTCTGGCTATACCCCCCCGTGGTATCACGGGTTCTCCAGTTTTCAAGCTTTGTGCGAAGGAGGTCAGACATCCATGCATAGCTCCACAGATTTTAGTCAGCAGTAGCTGCTGACTATTTCGGATGGAAGAAAAGAGGGCCCATATAGGGCCCCCAGCATGCTCCCTTCTCACCCGTTGATGGTGTTGTAAGGTTGAGGTACCTATTGCTGGTACGGAGGCTGGAGCCCACATGCTGCTTTCCTTCCACATCCCCCTGAGGGGCTCTGAGGAAGTGGGATCCTGCCGGCCTCAAAGCTCTGACGCCGGGCTCCATCCACAGACCCATTTGAACCTGCTGGATACGGAGCTGGAGTACCGTTCAGGGACATGGCCCTGCACCATTACAGGTACTCTGTGTCCCCGGACACACAGACACAGCACACTCCAGACTTGCTGGGTGTGCTAGTGCGCCGGGGACAGTAAAGGGTTACAGTCACTGCAGCTTTGCTGAGTGACTTTGTGTATTGGGAACTACCGCGCCGGACGCTCCGGGAGCGGCGGCGCGGCTGGGACTTGTAGTCCGCCGGGGACTGGGCGCCGACCGCGCTTTTACGGCGGCGGCGCTTATAAATCCAGTCCCCGGCTTCTGCGGCCTAGTGCCGCTTCGTTCCCGCCCCCTCCCTGTCACTCAGGGAAGGGGACAGGCGCTGAGCAATCAGCAGCGCCGAGGGCTGGAGCCTTTTTACATGCTCCAGCCCTCTCACTGCACACTGTCGGACGCCGGATTCCCGCTCTGACTTGGGGCACGCCCACGGCCCGCCCCTCCTCACACGAGCTGGGGAAGACGCCGGCAGCCATTACCGCAGTCCGAGCTCGGACTTTCGGCAACCAGGCAGGACTATGGCGACCATACACCCGCTTATAGGCGGGCGGTAAGCGGCACACATAGTGCTGACCCCAATATATACTGCAGTGTGTACATGTGTATTTTAACTGCATAGGTCGCTATATGCCCGCTTGGAGAGCGACACATCAGCAGCAGGAAAGCAGGTGTGCTAAGGCACAGGCTTTCTATGCTGCTTGTATTGCACGTACTGAAGTGTTCATTTGTATTTATGCTTGTATGCTATACATTGCACTGTACAGTCGCTAGTTTTAGCTATATTCTCCTGGAATGGCTAGACTACAGCAGCTGAAAACCAAGGGTGCTGGGGCACAGGTTTTTTTCTATGCTGCTTGTATTGCATGGGCTGCAGTGTGCATTTGTACTTGTGCATTTGTACTTGTGCTTGTATGCTATACATCGCACTGTATGGTCACTCTTCTGGGCTATATTCCCCTAGATGACTTGTCTACAGCAGCAGAAGAGCAGGGGTGCCAGGGCATAGGCTTCTATGCTGCTTGTATTGCTTGTGCTGCAGTGTTCATTTGTACTTTATGCTTGTATGCTATACATTGCACTGTACGGTCACCATTCTTGGCTATATACTTCTAGATGGCTAGTCGGCAGCGGCAAAAAAAAAAAAAAAAAAAAAAAAAAGCAACACAGTTTTTCAGTGCTGTTTTTACTACATGGGATGCTATTCATGACACCGTCCCATTGTGTGCATGCTCCCCTGTAGCACTTCGTCTGCCGGGGTCTCTAGCACTTCGTCTGCCGGGGTCTCTACTAGTCGTGGCCTAAGAAACCACCTGTCAACCCTGTCCAAGGACAGGGACGGAGTTGCAGTTTCGACAGATATATTGTCATAAGATAGAGACTTGCAGTCCAGACAGGCCATGGGCAATCTTCCTGACCAACCTCATTTGGAACGGGGGGGTCCCAGGAGGACTCTCTGTAGGATAAGGCAGCTCTCCAGGACTTTGATCCTGACATCGCTCTCAATCCGGATACACCGGATGGTAACGCCATACGGAATGATCCTATAGCGTCCATCAATGGAAGGTTGGATCTTTCTCCCTCAGCTCCCCCAGTGGAGGAGTCAGCTTCACAGCAGGAGAAGTCCCTTTTCAGTATCTCAAACGGATATTGAGTATTTTTCTGGCCACGCTGACTTCAGAGAAGCAGTCCAGAAACACCACGCTTACCAGATAAGCGTTTTCTCCAAGCGTTTTTTAAAGATACACGTTATCCCTTTTCCCCTGACGTGGTCAAGCGCTGGACCCAGGGTCCAAAGGTGGATTCTCCAATCTCCAGGCTTGCGTCTAGAGACATAGTTGCACTGGAGATGGGGCTTCACTTAAAGATGCCAATTCACAGACAGATGGACTCTGGTTGAAATCTGTCTAGGAGGCTATCGGCGTGTCGGTTGCTCCGGCATTCACAGCCGTATAGGCAACCTAACCTGTTCAGCTGTTCTTGCGCAGCTGGCCTTGAGCACATGTACATCTGTACCGCAGAGGCGTCCGTAACCCCGCAATGTCTGCACTGCGACTTACCCTATTAATGCTGTCCTAAAAGTACAGTCGAGGTTTCGGTCCTTCCCAAGCTCGGGCAGGTCCCAATTGTCCTCGTGCAAAAGGGCTACAAAACCTCAGACGGGCTTTGATTCCGGCCGGGCTCAATCACGCCCAAGGAAGGCAGCCGGAGGAACCGCTACCAATGTGGTCTCCTCATGACTCTCAGCTCTCTCTCTCTCTCTCCGCATCCGCGGTTGATGGCAGACTCCCCCGCCTTTGGCGACATTTAGCTGCCACAGGTCACAGACCGGTGGGTGGCGGACATTGTGCTCACGTGCACAGGACAGTGTTCTGTTCTCGTCCTCCGACTCCATTCTTCAGAACGGCCCCACCTCTCCACCGAGCAGATGCCCTGCTGCAGGCGGTGGACGCTCTAAGAGCAGAAGGAGTGGTGATCCCTGTCCCCCCCTCAGGAACGAGGGCGAGGGTTTGTACTCCAATCTCTTTGTGGCTCCAAAACAGGACGGCTCCTTCCGTCCTGTTCTGGACCTAAAACTGCTCAACAATCATGTGCACGCCAGGCGGTTCCGGATGGAATCCCTCCGATCCGTCATTACCTCAATGTCTCAAGGAGACTTCCTTGCCTCAACAGACATCAAAGATGCCTATCTCCACGTGCCAATTGCTACGGAGCACCAACGTTTTCTACGTTTTGTGATAGGAGACGACCATCTTCAGTTCGTAGCTCTGCCATTCGGTCTGGCGACAGCCCCACGGGTGTTCACCAAGGTCATGGCAGCAGTGGTAGCAGTCTTGCACTCTCAGGGACACTCGGTGATCCCTTACTTGGACGATCTACTCGTCAAAGCACCCTCCCTCGAGGCATGCCGACGCAGCCTGAATGTTACGCTGGAGACTCTCCAGACTTTCGGGTGGATCATCAATCTGGCAAGGTCAAATCTGTCACCGACTCAATCACTAACGTATCTCGGCATGGAGTTTCACACTCTATCAGCGATAGTGAAGCTTCCGCTGAACAAGCAGCGTTCACTGCAGACAGAGGTGCAGTCTCTCCTTCAAGGCCAGTCGCACCCCTTAAGGCGCCTCATGCACTTCCTAGGGAAGATGGTGGCAGCCATGGAGGCAGTTCCCTTTGCGCAGTTTCATCTGCGCCAACTTCGATGGGACATTCTCCGCCAATGGGACGGGCAGTCAACCTCCCTGGACAGGAAAGTCTCCCTTTCCCAGACGGCCAAGGACTCTCTGCAATGGTGGCGTATTTCCACCTCATTGTCACAGTGAAGATCCTTCCTACCCCCATCCTGGGCAGTAGTCACGACAGATGCGAGTCTGTCAGGGTGGGGAGCAGTTTGTCTCCGCCACAGGGCTCAGGGGACGTGGACTCAGCAGGAGTCCACCCTTCAGATCAATGTTCTGGAAATCAGGGCAGGGTATCTTGCCCTACTAGCTTACCAGCAGTGGCTAGAAAGAGAGCAGATCCGAATCCAGTCGGACAACTCCACAGTGGTGGCATACATCAACCACCAAGGAGAGACGCGCAGTCGGCAAGCCTTCCAGGAAGTCCGGCGAATCCTCATGTGGGTGGAGGACACAGCATCCACCATATCCGCAGTTCACATCCCGGGCGTAGAAAAATAGGAAGCAGACTTCCTCAGTCGCCAGGGTATGGACGCAGGGGAATGGTCCCTTCACCCGGACGTGTTTCAGGAAATCTGTCGCCGCTGGGGGATGCCGGACGTCGACCTAATGGCGTCTCGGCACAACAACAAGGTCCCGGCATTTATGGCACGATCGCGCGATCACAGAGCTCTGGCGGCAGACGCCTTAGTGCAAGATTGGTCGCAGTTCCGGCTCCCATATGTGTTTCCACCTCTGGCAATCTTGCCCAGAGTACTGCGCAAAAATCAGATCCGATTGCAGCCGCGTCATACTCGTCGCCCCAGACTGGCCGAGGAGATCGTGGTACCCGGATCTGTGGCATCTCACGGTCGGCCGACCGTGGTCACTACCAGGCCGGCCAGAATTACTGTCCCAAGGGCCGTTTTTCCATCGGAATTCTGCGGCCCTGAACCTGACTGTGTGGCCATTGAGTCCTGGATCCTAGCGTCTTCAGGATTATCCCAAGGGGTCGTTGCCACCATGAAACAGGCTAGGAAGTCCACTTCTGCTAAGATCTACCACAGAACGTGGAAGATTTTCTTAACCTGGTGCTCGGCTCAGGGAGGGTCTCCCTGGCCATTTGCATTGCCTACTTTTCTTTCCTTCCTGCAATCGGGGTTAGAAAAGGGCTTGTCGCTCGGCTCCCTTAAGGGGCAAGTCTCGGCACTATCCGTATTCTTTCAGAAGCGTCTAGCACGTCTTTCTAGGGTGCGCACGTTCCTACAGGGGGTCTGTCATATCGTACCCCCGTATAAGCGGCCGTTAGATCCGTGGGATCTCAACAGGGTACTAGTTGCTCTCCAGAAGCCGCCTTTCGAGCCTCTGAAGGAAGTTTCATTTCTCGCCTGTCACAGAAGGTGGCGTTTCTTGTTGCGATCACATCGCTTCGGCGAGTGTCTGAGCTGGCAGCTCTTCATCCAAGGCTCCCTTCCTGGTGTTCCACCAGGACAAGGTAGTGCTGCGCCCCATTCCGGAGTTTCTCCCTAAGGTCGTATCCTCATTTCATCTTAATCAGGATATATCCTTGCCTTCCTTTTGTCCTCATCCGGTTCACCGGTATGGAAAGGACTTACGTTTGTTAGATCTGGTGAGAGCACTCAGAATCTACATTTCCCGCACGGCGCCCACGCGCCGTTCCGATGCATTTTTTGTCCTTGTCGCTGGTCCGCGCAAGGGGTTGCAGGCTTCTGAAGCCACCCTGGCTCGATGGATCAAAGAACCAATTCTAGAGGCCTACCGTTCTGCGGGGCTTCCGGTTCCTTCAGGGCTAAAAGCCCACTCACCCAGAGCCGTGGGTGCGTCCTGGGCATTACGACACCAGGCTTCGGCTCAACAAGTGTGCCAGGCAGCTACCTGGTCCAGTCTGCACACTTTCTCCAAGCATTATCAGTTGCATACCTATGCTTCGGCGGACGCCAGCTTAGGTAGAAGAGTCCTGCAGGCGGCAGTGACACCCCCGTAGGGGAGGGCTGTTTTGCAGCTCTAACATGCGGTATTTCTTTACCCACCCAGGGACAGCTTTTGGACGTCCCAATCGTCTGGGTCTCCCAATAGAGCGCTGAAGAAGAAGGGAATTTTGTTACTTACCGTAAATTCCTTTTCTTCTAGCTCTTATTGGGAGACCCAGCACCCGCCCTGTTGTCCTTCGGGATTTTTTTGTTGTTTGCGGGTACACATGTTGTTCATGTTGAACGGTTTTTCAGTTCTCCGATGTTACTCGGAGTTAATTTGTTTAAACCAGTTATTGGCTTTCCTCCTTCTTGCTTTGGCACTAAAACTGGAGAACCCGTGATACCACGGGGGGGTATAGCCAGAAGGGGAGGGGCCTTGCACTTTTTAGTGTAGTGCTTTGTGTGGCCTCCGGAGGCAGTAGCTATACCCCAATCGTCTGGGTCTCCCAATAAGAGCTAGAAGAAAAGGAATTTACGGTAAGTAACAAAATTCCCTTCTTAATCGGCCTAAGGCACACTAGAAACTACAATATATACAATATGGAATCTACAGAATATATACATAGGTCAGAGTACATTTACAGGTAAGTTATGGATTACAAACAGGCATACAATTCGAGCAGTTACCTTGTGCGTCTGGCTACAGGGGGGCGCTGTTCGACCAGGGTTCCAGGAACTTTCTCACAGGTGTATCCTACACGTGACCCCCGAGCAAAGAACAAGCCAAAAATGGCTGTACTGTGGTTATCAACCTGGCTCAATCCATGTCCCCTCCTACCTTAGTGACCTCACAGGGAAGCACTGCCCCTCCCCTGGCTGGAGTCTAAAATAATATCCCAAAGGGATTATTGGCCATAACTTTGCCTGGGAACGTCGTAGGCGGACGCCAATGCTCTCATTTTTACAGTTATGATTTTACCTTCAAAATGATAGGACACATGTGTAGTTTGCTGGTGCCCCACTGGCCAATATCACGTTTGGGATACCTACAGAGGTCCCGCACCTATATAAAATATGTTCTGGGATCGTCAGCATGTCACAATGCCATATCTCTGCTTGACATATTTATAGGAAGCACGGCTCACGAGATATTACACATGTATTCCTGGCTCCTCTCTGTCTCAGATATTCAGAATGCCTGTTGATTACATAGGAACTTCGTCCACAGTGTGACAGAGGGGGGGTCTTCCTTTCCCTTTTGCGTTCTCAGGCGTAGCAGCTCAGCTAATTTCCATATCATAGGAGATTGCCCTTTTCTCAAGCCACTGCTAAACTGACAAGTTCCTCAAGGTAATTAGCGTACTGATTGAAGCCTCCTTAGTTCTTACTACCTTGACAAGATGGCGGCTATAGGAATATGGCTTCATAGCTCAGAATATATCCCTATGTCCTCACAGTGGGCTACTCCCTTATTATTCCATCATCATTTAAGCAGGTAAAAGGTCTGGAGCTGATTCCAGGTACGGCATTTGCATTTGGAAGCTGTTGCTGAGAACCCACAGCATGCGGACAAAGGAGCACTTAATGCAGGAGAAACCGACCATCATTAGGCTGACAAAAATAAGAAATCCATCAGAGAGATGGCAGAAATGTTAGGAGCGGCCAAGTCAACAGTTTGGTACACTCTGCAAAAAAAAAAAACAAACACATTAGTGAGCTGGGAACTTAGAAAGGCCTGGACGTCCATTGAGGACACCAATGGTGGATGATCACAGAATCCTTTCCATGGTGAATAAAAACCCTTCACAACATTCTCTAGGGAGTTGATGTTGCAGTATTTAAGTCCACCATAAATAGAAGACTTTGTGAGAGAAAATACCGAGGTGTCACCTCAAGGGGAAAACCATTAATCAGCCTGAAAAACAGAAAGGCCAAATGAGACTTTGCTAAAAAAAAACATCTAAAGAAGGCGCCGAGTTCTGGAAAAGCAGCAGAGGATAGAGAAGACTAAGATCAACCTGTACCAGAATGATGGGAAGAAGAAAGTCTGGAGAAGGCTTGGAACGGCTCCTGATCCAGAGAACAGCACGTCCTATGTAACACATGGCGGAGGCGGTGTGATGGCCGGGCACGCAGGGCTAACAATGGCCCTGGAGCTCTAGTAGTTATTGATGATGTGACTGAAGACTGAAGCAGCCGGATGAATTCTGAAATGTACAGGGCGAGTCTTTCTGCTCGGGTTAATTGGATGACGTTTCACAGACAGATGGACAATGACCCAAAACATCCTGCGAAAGCAAAGAAGGGGAATATTCTGCAATGGCCGAATCAACACCAAATCTCAGCCCCATCGAGCTGCATCTTACAGCATTAAGACAAAACTTAAAGGAATTGTCCATTACTTGGAGAGCTGAAATCACGAAGACTCAGCACTGTCCAAATATTTCATGACCTAACTGCACATGCACACCGCTTATCGGGAAAGGATTAAAAGTAGATCATATTAAAAAGAAATTTGTTACAGCCCCAATTGTAGGGACACGTAGGATAAAGATATCTAATTTCTTCGGCGCTCCATTGGGAGACCCAGACGATTGGGTGTATAGTACTGCCTCCGGAGGCCACACAAAGCATTACACTAAAAAGTGTAAGGCCCCTCCCCTTCTGGCTATACACCCCCAGTGGGATCACTGGCTCACCAGTTTTCTGCTTTGTGCGAAGGAGGTCAGACATCCACGCATAGCTCCACTGTTTAGTCAGCAGCAGCTGCTGACTATGTCGGATGGAAGAAAAGAGGGCCCATACTAGGGCCCCCAGCATGCTCCCTTCTCACCCCACTTTTGTCGGGTGTTTGTTAAGGTTGAGGTACCCATTGCGGGTACGGAGGCTGGAGCCCACATGCTGTTTTCCTTCCCCATCCCCCTGAGGGGCTCTGGGCGAAGTGGGATCTTACAGGTCTCCAGGCACTGAGACCGGGCTCCATCCACAGACCCAGAGAACCTGCTGGACATGGAGCTGAGTATCGTCAGGGACAGGCCCTGCTACATTAAGGTACTCTGTGTCCCCGTACACATCGCGCACACACACACCAGCATTGCTGGGAGTGTTAGTGCGCCGGGGGCAACAGCGCGGAGCGCTCGTGCTATTATTCACTACAGCTTTGCTGAGTGACTTTATGTATTGGGAACTGCCGCGCCGGCCGCTGCTGGGTGTTTTTTACATTGTGGCGCGGCTGGGACTTGTGGTGCGCCGGGGACTTCCGCGCTGGCCGTGCACATGGACGGCCGCGCTTATTACTCGAGTCCCCGGCTTTGCGGCCTAGTTTTCGTTTCGTTCCCGCCTCCAGCCCTGCCAGTCAGGGGTGAGGCGGGACGCTGTACAGACAGTCAGCGCCGAGGGCTGGAGTCTGCTTTGCATTCTCCAGCCCCCTTCACTGGACACAGTGGGACGCCAGTTTCCCGCTCTTATCTGGGGCACGCCCACGGCCCGCCCCTCGTCACACGAGCTGGAGAAGGACGCCGGCAGCCATTCCTGCACGCCGTCCGAGCTGGGGAACGGAGACATGCTCTGGGCAACAACACAGGGCTCTGGCGACCACACACCCGCGTTATAGGCGGGCGGTAAGCAGCACCTGAAGTGCTGACCCCACTAAATACCGAAGTGTCCATTTGTATTTTATGCTTGTATGCTATACACTGCACTGTACGGTCGCTATCTTTGGCTATATTCTCCTAGATGGCGAGATAACAGCAGCAAAAAAGCAAGGGTGCTAAGGCACAGTTTTTCTAGGCTGCTTGTATTGCATGTGCTGAAGTGTTCATTTGTACTTATGCTTGTATGCTATACATTGCACTGTACGGTCGCTACTCTTGGCTATATTCTCCTAGAGGGCTGGACAACAGCAGCAAAAAAGCATGGGCGCTGTGAGGCAAATCCCGGGATATGAAGATGAATTATGACTCCAGTCATAATCTCTCATCACTCCCTGGCAGTGCCCCCTCCCTTCTTGTTCTCAATGTCCAGCATCTGTGAAGGTGTTACACCTCCATGGCCATGTCCTGTGATATGGAGATGAGGTGGTGTGGGAACAAAGGACACAGGATGACTCCCTGCCGTCACCCTGTAACAAGAGTTGTATCTCATTAGCAAGGCTATGGAACTAGCTAGACAGAACGACTCCAGTAAAAAATGGTTCATATCTCGCAAGCCATATTTCCGATAAATATGGCAACCATAAAAATGGTGTCTCTGCATGCGGACGATGCCGGCACACCCTTTTTATGGGAGCAGGACATTGGGAAATGCCCCAGGCGTGATATCAGCCAATGGGGAACTGGCAGACAGGTCATGAGTCCCCTCGTTCTGTAGCTAAATTCATAACTGTCACAATGAGAGCATTGGCGTCCGCCTACGACGCTCCCAGGCAAAGTTATGGCCAATATCCCCTTTGCTGGATAATTCTGATCCATGCAGGGGGAGTGGCAGTGCTTCCCTGTGAGGTCACTAAGGTAGGAGGGGACCTGGATCTGCCCAGGTTGATAACCCTACTTCGGCCATTTTCCAGTGGTTCTTTCGCTGGGGGTCACGTGCAGGAAACATCTGTGGGAGTTCCTGGAAACCTGGTCTACAGCGCCCCCCTGTGGCCAGACGCACAAGGTAACTGATTGAATTGCATACCTGTCTGTAAACCATGCTTTATCTGTAACTGTACTCTGACATATGTATATTCTGTAGATTCCCTATTGTATATATTGTAGTTCTAGTGTGCTTTAGGCTGATTAAATTATATAATTAATCTTGGGCTGTTCTGTTATCTCGATCTTGAATCCCACGTCTGTGTGTTCGGCTAATAGTTACCGTAAATCGGTTGGTGGCAGCGAATTGTGCCAAGGATTATTGTGGGGAGGCCAGTGAGATTCGGGGAGATTTTATATATTCCGCCCGCGGAGGTCGGGGGAATATATACCTTACTCTCACCGGGGACCCTTCAATAATCGGCATAAGTAGTATAGCGGCCTCCTTGCTTATGGTCGGGCAATTCCATAATTGGCCTGACTATAAGAGGGGCGCTAGAGAGCGCGTCACGTGCTCTGTCTGTCGGTCGGGAGGTATAAAGGAGGGGTGACCCCCACTTGTTACCCCCCGATTGTGACGTACTGGTAGCCAGCGCGGGGGATTTCTGAGTGACCCCCCCGGTGGTTTGTGACATATTGGTGGCAAGCGGTGGGATCGAGATAATAGTGTGTGTGAGTGTGAGACCCATACTCCCAGACACTAAAGACTGCCTGCAGCAGCTGTGGCTGCTGGGGTCTTCAGACTAGCTCAACACTAGAGTGTCAGAGTGCAGATACTGTAAGGTGTGTGGAGGCATCAGGTGTCAGTTCTGTGTCAGTGACCAAAAGTCTGCAAGAATGGCTGATGGCACCAGGAGCAGAGCTATGCAACTGGCCAATGCTAAGGCAGGAGCCGAAGAGAGGGAGGACGGTGCTGTGGACAGCAATGAGGAGGTTGCCCACGAGTCCTCCAGGAGCTCGACGCCAGAAAACCGTTCTGCAGAGGACATTGCGCAACCTGGCACTGCTGGACAAGATGAGGAGCAGCTCACCCAAGGTTCCTCAACGAGCCAGATGCCAGCCCTCCGCTCTGAAAGGGACAGTGAATCACCAGGCTCCGCAGCGTGCCGCAGATCACCACGTGCCATTCCACCGAGCCTGGGAGGCTCGGATAGCCTTCTTCAAATGGCTATGGCCCTTCTCCAGGCTGGAGACCAGAAGGGCTACAAGGAACTCCTGGCAGAGCGCAGGGCAGAGCGGCACGCAGAGCGTGAGGCTGCGGAGCGAGAGCGGCAGGCAGCGCGTGAAGAGCGAGAGCGACAGGCAGACCGTGACTACCAGCTGCAGCTAGCTCAGCTCCGGCCCTCATCAGCCACATGTGACCTTCGAGACACCAAACTTCCAAAGGTCCGTGTTGAGGACTTCCCAGTGCTGGAGAAGGATGGAGACTTGGACTCTTTCTTGACTGCTTTTGAACGGACTTGCTTGCAGCACCATCTGGACAAGGACCAGTGGGCCAAATACCTGACCCCCCGTTTAAGGGGTAAGGCCCTGGATATCCTTGGGGACTTGCCTGCTGAGGCAGATCAGGGCTACGACACCATCAAGCGGGCCCTGATCCAACAGTACAACCTCACTCCAGAGTCCTACCGCAAGAAGTTCCGGAGCCTACAGAAGGGACCAAAGGACTCCTGGGCTGACCACCGGCGGGCACTTGCCCGAGCTGCCGACCACTGGACCCAAGGCCTGCAGCTTTCCACCGGACCGGAGATCCTGGACTTGTTCATCACGGAGCAACTCTTGTGGAACTGCCCTGAGGATCTCCGCCAGTTCATCCGAGACCAGAAGCCAAAGGGGTCCACGGCTACAGCTGCCCTTGCCGATGACTACACCAACAACCGGGCCCCTGAGGCCAGGAGAGCGGCCACCAGCAGCACCTGGAGAGGGGGTAAGATGAATTCTGCGACTGCCCCACCTGCCCCTAGACTGCAGGGGGTGTCCCCCTCAACTCCCCTCTCCAGGCCCGTGGCGGAACCAAGACGGTGCCACCAGTGCAACCTACCTGGACACTTCAAGGCCATGTGCCCTCAGCGTCCCAAGGCCCCGGCTCCGTCCCCGTCCCAAGGGCCGCCCAAGGTGTATTGTGTGGGTGGGGGTGGTGGTAGGTCCCTGGACAGCTTCCAACCTGTCACCGTCGGCCGGTCTGTGACCATAGGACTGCGAGACAGCGCCTCGGAGGTGACTCTGGTGCGGCCTGAGATGGTGTCCCCCCAAGACTTGATCCCTGGAAAAACCCTCGCTGTCTCCGGGATTGGAGGCACTGACCCGGCGCTGCCTGTTGCTGACATTTATGTGGACTGGGGCGCAGGGCGAGGGGTGAGGGAGGTGGGGGTAACTGATCGGATCCCTGCAAACGTGCTACTTGGGACAGATTTGGGGCAGATAACCTCCCAGTTTGGGCCCCCCCCAAGGGCTGAACCTTCAGCCCGTACTGACATGACTCCTAACAATGTTAATGTGTTATCTATGAATGATGTAAGGGAGGAGGGAGTGAACTCTGATATTTCTGCTTGCACAGACACCATAGACACACACTCAGCTGCAGCTGTGACAGGGGAGGGGGTCAGAGAAAGGTGTGACAATGCCTCTACAAGTAACCAGCCTGTGAGCTGGGATCTGTTGCCCTCTGCAGGGATAAGCAGAGAGCAGGGTGCTGCAGGGGGAGGACCAGTGTGTGGGGTGGGGGCTACCACAGCAAATGTGGGGTCCCCAGAGATTTCACAGCGGGGTTCTGTTGCTGCAGGAGGGGAACAGGCAGGTGAGATTGGGGCCGGTCCAGGAGCGGAAGTGCTCCCAGGTAAGATCTCGGTGCATGGTTCCCCCACAACCGGGGTGTCAGGAAGCCAGGTAGGTCTGCCTGAACCGGCGACTTGGTCAGGAACGGAGGAGGAGCAGGCACGACCCACGGTCGCAGCGGCTGTGGCCGCTGTCACCCGCAGTGGGAGTGCTGGAAGCCAAGGGGCCTCCCGGAGGTCCGATAGCTCTTCCCCTTCTGACCAAGTGGCAGCCGAGTCAGGTGGAGGCCAGGACACAGGTCCCGGGGTACTGACTGAAGATGTGACAGTCTCGTCGATTCTGGCCACATCTAGTCAGGGGTTTCAGGCAGCGTTAGAAGCTGACGACAGCCTGAAAGCTCTTAAGGAGCAGGCGGCACAGCCTCCCTCGGACTCGGACCCGGAGCGAGTGGTCTGGGACCAAGGACGGCTGTACCGGGCCACGGTCCAGCAGGGTTCACCGGAGGCGTGGCCCAGGGACCGACAGTTGGTGGTACCCTATCCGTTCCGGACGGAGTTGTTGCGGATCGCACATGAGATTCCGATGGCCGGACACCTAGGGATCGCTAAGACCAAGGCCAGGTTAAACCAGCATTTCTACTGGCCAAAAATGGGGGCCGATGTGGCTGCCTACTGCCGTTCGTGTGAAACCTGTCAGAGAGTGGGGAAGGCGGGGCCACGCCCCAAAGCCCCACTAGTATCTCTGCCAATCATCGATGAGCCTTTCAGGAGGGTGGCTGTGGATCTGGTCGGCCCGCTGGCCATCCCCAGCAGCTCCGGGAAACGCTTCCTACTGACGGTAGTGGACTATGCCACCCGGTACCCAGAAGCAGTGGCCTTGTCGTCCATTCGGGCTGACAAGGTGGCCACCGCATTGCTGGAGATTTTCTCCCGAGTGGGTTTTCCCCAGGAAATGCTCACTGACCGGGGGACCCAATTCATGTCCCAGCTGATGGAGGCCCTCTGTAAGCAAGTCCAGGTGCGACATCTGGTGGCCAGCCCGTACCATCCACAGACTAATGGCCTGTGCGAGCGGTTCAATGGCACCTTAAAGCAGATGCTTAAGATGTTGGTCGACTCCCATGGGCGTGACTGGGAGCGGTATCTCCCACACCTGTTATTTGCTTACCGGGAGGTTCCACAGGCCTCAACAGGATTCTCACCGTTTGAGCTCCTGTACGGGCGACGTGTGCGGGGCCCCCTGGCTCTGGTGAAAGAGGCTTGGGAAGGGGATTTGGCCACCCCTGGAGTGTCGGTTATCGAGTATGTCATGCGCTTCCGGGACAAAATGCAGGCCTTGACGCAACTGGTACACGACAATATGGCTCAAGCCCAGGCCGATCAGAAGCGTTGGTACGACCAGAACGCTTGTGAGAGGACCTACCAAGTGGGTCAAAAGGTGTGGGTACTGGTCCCCGTACCACAGGACAAGCTTCAGGCAGCCTGGGAAGGCCCATACCTCGTGTACCATCAGCTCAACCCTGTGACGTACCTGGTCACCCTGGACCCTGCCCGTGGAAGTCGGAAGCCCTTCCATGTGAACTTGATGAAGGCACATCATGAGCGGGAGGCATGTGCGCTCCCCGTGTGCAACCTGCCCGAGGAGGGAGAAGCGGAAACCCTCTTGGATATGCTAGCCCAGGTTAGGGCAGGCGGATCCATGGAGGATGTGGAGGTTGGCCACCAGCTCTTGGAGGACCAACGGTCCCAGCTGTGGGCCACCCTCCTCCCCTTCCGGGGGTTGTTTACCAACCAGCCCGGAAGGACTGACTTGGCTGTCCATCACGTGGACACTGGGGATCATCCCCCGATC